>NW_006238941.1:2326042-2326133 GCF_000226075.1 Solanum tuberosum | reverse complement strand
TAGAACTAAATTTTATTTTTCTATTAATTCTCAAGCCTACTCCCTAGGGACTCAACCCCAACCCTTGGTTGAGTTACTTTACTATTGTATG
>NW_006238941.1:2323818-2325942 GCF_000226075.1 Solanum tuberosum | reverse complement strand
TGATTGTGCAGATGGAAGTGTGGAAAGTGATCGAAAATTGCAAATTGGCGAGCAACAGGTCCAATGAGAGAATCGCCGAACGGTTCGGCGACCCCGAACTAGACCGCCGTTAGACTCAAGACCAACTCTCATTGGAGTCTGTAAAAATCAGCGAGCACAAGAAATTCTTGGAGAATCGTCGACCTTGTCGGTGATCCCAGTGGAAACCGATGTTTGGACTCCCCAATTAACTGGGGGATTCTTTAAAAATCGGTGAAAAATGTGATTGCTTGGCATGACGCCGAATGGTTCAGCGCTCACGACTAATGTCGCCGAGTGGTTAAGAACTGGATGGTTTTTCAAGCCAAAGGTTTACAAGTTTCAATTTCCTACGCTCTCCCTCATTTTCAAACTTTACAGACTCACACCTATTTTTAATTTCAATATCGTTGCATCTCTATTGTATTTTAGTTGATTTGTGCTCGGAATTGGATTACCTTGCCGTCTAGCATTTCAGTCATTTCGTAGTTAGCACAAGAGGTCGGTTTTCTATTCCCCAAATTTATTTTATTAAAATTTATGCTCATTTGCAATAACTAGATCTTGTTGAAAGTATTCTGACCCTGTTGGATAGGACTAGATTGTTTACTCGCATGCTTTAATTTGACAATCTTGCTTGAGTAGTTGTGACTGTTGAATTCCAGTAATTGTATGCCTTAATCTGGATTAAAATTTGAAGGGTTGTGTTTGGGTGTTATGGGTCATACGTTGATTGTACTAGTGCATACTTTGATTTTGTCTATAGGGGTTACATGGTTGAATTCGAGAAAATGGGTTGAAAATAGGTACGTTGAGCCGTTTGGCGAGTTGGGTCGAGCTAGCTGAACCACTCGGTGGTTCGCCTAATGTCCCCATCTCGCCTTTAATTTAATGATATATGTGCTGTTAATTCTGTAATTTTTGGCGAGAAGTTGAAGGTTGCCAAAGACTTTCGGCGACTCGTCGAAAGTCTCGCTTTACCTTTGTCAACTCCCCTGGATCACTGTGCACTGTAGCTTTCAACGAACTAACTCCAGATCACCGAATGATATCGGCGACTCATCGAAAGAGTCAGTGAAGTTTACAGTGCTTTTGTCAAATATTTCTCCAATTTCTCTTCGAGATTTTATAGATATGACTAAACCTAAAGCTGCTGAAAGAATAACGCCAGCTCAAGAGAAGTCCAAAGGAATTGCGATAAAAGAAGATGCAGTTACGTCGAAAGGAAAAGCTTCGAAAGTACCCACAACTATAGGGGAAGGCAAGGGCAAGAGGACCATTCCTGCTAGGAAACCATCACCCTAGACCCTAATACTCCTCCATAGGCTAGGGGATTTTGCAGAGCGGTGCATGTCTTTTTGGCAGGCTGACAATCAATAGACCTTGGTGAAGCGGGCACTGCTGTTCCTTCTGGGGTTACTCCGGGCACTGAAGCCCAGACAGATGGAGAGACTGCATAGACATGATTTCTCTTTACCTCCCTTTCTGTCTTTCTTTATTTTACATTTTGGATTTTGTGTCAATTGCATTTGAGGACAAATTGCTTTTATTTGTGGTAGGGTGAGGCCCACCTTTGTGTGCTACTGATGTTCGTACTTTGTTTATATTTGGGCTTTGTGCTTAAATTGTGTTTACACTACTTTCTGTGGATTTTTGAGCTTGTGACTCCTTTTATTTTAAATTGCAAAATGATTTTTACCCGTCCAAATTGTTTTTGCCACCTCTCATGTATTGAATATGGCTGTTGCAAAATTTGAGGCTCAGTTCCGATCAATACTAATGACTTGAATAGTGCTCTCAATTGAGCAAACATAAGTGCGCGGCTACGATGAGGCAAAGTGAAGTTTCATAGACAATATGTGAACTCTTTGCATCTCGTTATGACTAGCCTAGTATCGAATTGAGTCTGTTGTGATGATCATTGCACACTAGCAAAAGTGTGGAGTCTTGTTTGTGGAGTCTTGTTTGACTTATAGTGTCAATGCCTGGTGTGATGAGCTTACCTGTGAACTATGCATGATGGATCCTCGAATTTTCCCCGTTGTTCTGGTCAACTAAGTGATGCATAGCTCTTGATATGATCTTAGGCAACTTCTAAGAGTGTGA
>NW_006238941.1:2290340-2323720 GCF_000226075.1 Solanum tuberosum | reverse complement strand
CTCTCTTAATCCATCACCCATAATCCTCATGAACTTGTGGTTAGTTGAATAGCCAACTTAGGCCAAAAGCCTAAGTTGGGGGTGTGGTGAGAAGAAAGATAAGGGCAAGTCAAGAAGTACAAGGAAAGTCTCCTTTTACCCATGGTGTTGAGAAAAATGAAACCCCTCCATATAAAAAAAAAGAGAGAGAAGAAAGAAAAAAAAAGAATGAAAAAAGAAAAGTTGTGGAATAAAGTACAAAATAAATAGGGTTTCCAAACAATTCATGGAAAGTGAATAATATGATGACTTATGAGCACTAAAAAAAATGATGAAGGAAGAGGAAAGGAAGTGTTGTGAGTACCACATTTCATGAGGATGAAAGTCACTGAGCCTAAATGACCATACCTTTGCACTCAGCCCCATTACAAGCCTTGAAAAGACCTTTTTGATCTTGAGTGAGTTGAAACAAATGGTGATTGAAACATATGGGCAAACCTATGGGTGAAATTATGCATTGTGTTCTTATTTGTGAGTGTGAGCGTTACATCACTTTACATTGCATTTTTTTTGCCTTGCATATCATTTCTAGTTGTGAACTTGTGAGTGTTGTAGTGAAAATTATGATTGATGGATTCAATATTTTGTGTTGATGGCCTATATTCGTTGAATATTTATTATTGTGCTACTTGCTATGTGAACTATGTACTTTTAGGTTGGGCTGATCTTTGTGCAAGTTGTAGTGTGTGGAGGTTCGATTGGAATAAAACGAGTACTCGTATTCTAATTGTTTTACCTCATGTTTTGTGGCTTGCTTTTTGAGTACCATGTTGTTTCGTACTCAATCCTTGATTACTACACTTGGTGTAGGTTAGAAGCCTGGATCTTTGTGATTATCCTTCTCCTATACTTCATTTAAGGCTTGACGGGGGAGATTTGAGAGGAATCTACTTGTCATTTCAGTGGGCCCTCTTGCTTCTCTATTATGTTCCTGTTCTATTGTAGAAACAATAACATTCTAGACTTGTATGTTCTTTCAATTCAAGTGTAATTTATTAGAAGCTTGTAAAAGTGACAACCATGTTTAGGGGTATTTATGAGTTTTTAAGTTATCCGTATTTATGTTATTGATAGTTTATTTTCTACATTTTAATCATTTTGTTTTAGGTTTTTGGCTAACATGTCTTGATGGGATAGACTAGTGTCATCACACCCATTTTTGGGTCATGAAAATTATAGACTATGTTGCTTGCAGTTCGTTCAACAATTTCGCGAGAGAAACGTCAATCTTATTCATGTTATAGTTCAAGTGAAACAACTGAAAATTGTCTAGCATAATCTGCAGGACCTTCTCCACTTGAGGCTCGTTACCAATGGCAGCACCAAGTATTTCCAGCTCATTCAAGAAGCTTATCATTTTCAGTGCATGCTCCCTTACTGGCGACTTTCACCCATTTTATTGATAAAAAGGGCTTTCATGGTAGTTTTCTTTGAAGCACGGTTCTCCTCTCAGAACACCCATTTAAGAGATTCAATTATTTCGTAATCAAATGTCATGGACTAATATTGATGATGCAAGACATTCCTTATTGAAGTAAGAATGTAACATCTTGCCATCTCATAGGCCACGACCCACTTGTCATAAGCTTTGATCTCATCCTCTATACAATATGCCAGTTTAATGGGGCATTCCTCAATCAACACGTACTTATAACCCTCAGAAGAAGTAAGAACAATATTAAGATTTCATTTCCAGTCAACATAATTAGGACCTTCCAGTTTGTTTTGGTTTAAGATAGAGGACAAGTGGTTAAAGTTAGACATAGTTAATTTGAGATATTTTTGAAACATATCATTAGGTATACATGCTAATATATATATATATATATAATTTATAATAATAATAATAATAATAACACATGACACATATAATCACGCAAATGAACAGTTCGATTCATTAGGAAAACATAACTATGCAAACAAATATATTATAATGTCAGGATATATTACCACTTAAATGAAAAAAGTCCAACTCAGTTAGAGATAAATCTTTTTAGTTTAGTCAGGTATATATTAAATATTTTGATCATTGATTTAACATACAACTTAGTTGAAAAGTTAAAACAAGTCATCAATGCAAAAGACAAAAACAACGTCATAATATACAACTTTGTCGAATGAGGAAGAAGAAAAATATCAACATATAAACTCATGTATCAACAATAGAAGGTCCTTTATAACCATAAAAGGGTGAACCCTTCTATCACTCGAGAATGAAAAAAACCAAATTTTGAAATTTTTTGAAATAGAAAAACGCCCAAAAACCCATCAAAATTACTTCAAATGGCCAAAAGAGCGCCCTGGTCATAGCAAAGCGATAAGTATTGCTCACTGGGTCATTTTTGATAAACCACCCAAATTTTTGGTCAGCTGGAGTTTGTGGAAGAAAACTAGACATCTAGACCAATTATTTTAGCACAAATGCCAGGGCCATATGTGCATGCCATCAATTCCAAGGCGCAGACCATGCAAAGGCAGAAGAATACCATGCCATCAGGAGAGGTGAATTTCATGCCATCAAGAGAGGCCAAGGCCATGCCATCAGGCAAGGCCAAGGCGGGCGCTAGAAAGGCCAAGACAGGCAATGCCAGGCCATCAAGACAAAACAGGTGGAGGAAGGACCAAGGCAAGTCATCAGACCATATGCTAGCAATGCCAAGTCAGGACATCAGGTTAGGCGATAGCAAGGCCAGGCGATAGTAGGTCCAGGCCAAGGGAGGTCATCAGTTTTCAAACTTTTTGTTTTTTTTTCAAAACCACTTGTGCATAATTTTTTGAAAATATTTTTCAAAACAAATAAATATCAAGACATGGATGATGAATCTCATAATTAACTAAAACATAAGTAATTAACAGTATATAAAACTTCAAATTCAAATATTAATCATAAACATTAATAAAACAATCATAAAATTTGAATCTCGTATATGAACTGTAAAATCAGTAATTAACAGTACATGAAACTTCGAATACAAACATGAATCATAAACATCAATATATCAGTCACGAAATTTAAATCTTATATATAAACTATAATATCCGTAATTATTAGTATATGTAACTTTTTTAGTTCAAACTTTAATTTTAAACATAAATTTATCACAAAATTTTCATCTCATTGATGAGCATGAACAAAAATCAACAATTTATGAATTATCAAAGTCATTTATAAATCTTGAAACAGTAACACATCATGATATACATATATTACTAAAAAAATATGTATCAATCATGATATATACACCATGATGTACACAAATTACTAAAAAAATATGCATCAATCATGAGTAATCTTGTTACATTATCTTTTGAATATGTAAGAAGACTCATGATACCAATTGATCGAATATGCTCAACGGAAGCATTATTCAAGATCACAAACTTACATAATAGCATGATGATATAAATTGAATGAATTTATGAAACTCTAACCTTTTGAAGTTTTCATACAAATTGTTCAACAATGAAGAATCAAGAGCTACTGCTTTCTATTGCCTTCTATTACTTTCTTGACTAATTCTTTTTAACCGAAACTAGTGTGGATAAGTAAGTGTGTGTTTCTAGAAAAGAATACTCTTCTCTTCCCTCAGCATTCCCTTTTATACACCAAAAACATGACATACGAGTTTCAGACATTAGGGTAATTCAAGAGGGTAATAAAGAGACAGTAAAGTGAAAATAAATGGGCATAAAATAGAAATATTTTAGCCTTAATCGGAAAAACATTTTTCTTTTATTCATCATTTAAATGTTTGAAATTCAAATGAATTTATTTCACTAGATCAGTAAATATACCGCTTCTTCTACTATGCTCTTTTATTTTTCCCTAAATACGGTTAATTAGTCAGGAATAACATGAAAAACAAATTTCTTTAATAAACTTTCAATCATGATAATAATTCACAAAAGAAATTATAAATTATAAATTATTAATTATTAATTTTTGTACTAAAGAAATTTTAATTGCAATCCTCGATATAATTGCGAGTTACATGTACTTGTACTTTTAATAAAACAAACTACACATATCATAAAAATTATATCAAGATTAAGAGTATAAGTACATGTAATGGACAAGAGATATTGTTTATTAATAATCAGAACCTAAACTAATTTTTCTAATTGGTCCATTCAATACATACAAAAATGTACTAGCACAAGAACTTGAAAATTTTCCATTCTAATAGTTAAGATCTAGTCATTTTTAATATTCTGCTACAATCATCAAGATGTTTTTCATATATCACAACTCAGACCATCTTGAGTGGCATTACCACTAAACTACCTGGTGAGAGAACCAAAAACTAACCCCAACTACACCCAAAACACCATTGATAAAGCAAGTTCATCATAATAAAAGTATGAAAACAGGTTTCAAACAACCAACGATTGAGTCTACATAAACCCAATCAATAGCAAAACAAAATTCAGTAATTAAAGAGTTGAGTCCCCATAAATAATCCAATAATCAAATTGTTATGCAGAAATAAACCCCTAAGAACTAAAAGACCCAGTATCAAAACTCTAATGTCTAAAATAAAAAGGGGTGCAACCCCAAAATTCAAAAACAATAATAAAAGGTTAAGAATGTCTTACTCCAGAAAAATGGACAAGAAGAACAAAGGAATCCACAACATTCTTTAAGAGTAACTTACCCTTAGATTCAAAGTTAGACATCTCTTAACTGAGGTCTTTGATCAGCCGCTAGAACATGCCCTGTACTAAAAAAGGAAAGAGCAAGTATCAGTACACAAACTACACTATACTGGAAGGATCATACAGTCAGGCAAATATATGAATATAAGCAGCATTCCATAGCAAAGTAATATAGAACAACACATAAACAATTATCAATACATACCGACTCCCAGTCACATCTCATGAAACAACAAATACTTGGATGCATATCCTATATGATCACAAATGCAATGCCGAGTCTCCCATGGAACCTTAAATGCATATCTAATCCTTTCATAGAACCCAAAGTAAATTTGTTAGTGTACCAGCATGGTATCCAAGCCACTTGTAGTTAGTGTACTAGCGTGGTACCCGAGCCAACCATATAAAGATATCCCCATACATGGCGTTGAACCCGAGCCAACCATTAGTATATACCAGGCGATATTTGAGTCAACTGTGGAGATATTCAGTATCAAGCATGATACCTTAACCAACAAGCAATACATCATGCATAATCACAAACAACATGAACAATTGCATTTGAAACTATAAGTCCTATGAACAATTCATTCACGAGATCACTAACACGATGACATTTCATATGCCTCCCTATGTTTTCACTAACATACATTGCACAATGATACTTTAAAGAAGTAGACATTCATACATACATAAATCGGTAAACATAGAACCATCACCTAACAATAACACTTGAAACCACAAATTCCATAACAGTTCATTCATGAGAGCAGCAACACGATGAAATTTTATATGCCTCCTTATGTTTTCACTAACATGCATTGTACAATGATACTTTAAAGAAGTAGACATGCATACATACATAAATCGGTAAATACAACCATCACATATCTTGAACCAAGTCTCTTGGAAAATCTAAAGAACATGAGACTTCCCTTTTCGGAGTGCCTTGTCTTATTCTTGATCTAAATCAATAAATAAAGCAACAAGCAATCACAAAGGCTTAATTATACAAATTTTTACTAAATCCTAACCCCATGCCAATTCGTGATCATCTTTCCCAAGTTAGGGATTTTTCCCATCATCAAATCATGTCAAAACCTTCCCCCACGAGCAATATACTAGATTCTAAAGCTTAAGAATCAATGTATTTGAGCAACCCCTTTCAACTGATATCCAACCATGTTCACACTCTCAACCATAGTAACACCCGTAATCTAAATGATTTTTTGAATACCCTCAATAAGCTCTTGTGGATCCTCATCCACCTTAGAACCATGAAACTCTGGAGGATTCAATTGAATAAAGTCTAGACTCTATTTGTTTTCGTACCCATATTTAGGTTCATGGGAGCTACAACCTCATGGTTTTCCTAAGCAGTCATGGTTTGGGATAACACTTGGAAAGCAGTCCTAAACTTGACATGAGTGCGTTGTTCTTCCAAAGGGTCAACCAAAGCTGGAGGTGCTTCTTGCTCCACATTCCAATTCCTTCTAAAGAGAGCTCTTTTGGGAGGCATAGTTCAAAATACACATAGAACATGAGTTAGAAGGAAACTTAGAGTCCAACTCTATCACACGACAAAGACTACGAAAAGAGTGAAGTATTTCACAAACATCTTGTAGCTTCTCATTCATAAATATGGTACGCTTCACACCCATGAACAAGACTAAATTTAACACATTTTTCAAATACCCTAAGACACTTGAACCTAGCTCTGATATCAAGTTTGTCATGACCCAAGACTATCCCCCTAGGCGTAAAATGGTACCTATAGTCTTGAGAGATCCTAAATGAACCACATGGCATAGCATGACACTAAGATAATATACAAACTGCAATAACATAAATTGTGGAATAATACCCCAAAATAAAAATCTTAACATATAAGGAAAATCGAATATAAAGACTCATAAGAGGAAGTACCATATCTAAAATAGCCTTTAAACATAAGTGAGTTTCTAGGACAATCCCTATCTCACTCGAACATCTGAAAACTGAAATGTAAAGTATGAATTTAATATAAAGAACTCATAAGTGGCATATCCCTGAACCATTAAGACTCATCAAAGCAATTCTAAGCTTCTAGAATCATGTGCTGACAGGAACCTGAAGGATGTGCATTAGAATCTATATTATGAAATAAAATAGGCAGTAAAGTATGCGGACGGTATTCGTAATGTACTGAATATGGAAAAATGTATAAACATTACATAATAATATGATAAATATGGAAATATGATAATGTAATGATCAAATAAACATAACATGAAAATTAATAATCTGATTCTGAAAGACATACTACAAGTTCATGCAATATTCTTGACCATCATAAATGTAACATAAGTGGGAGATACTGCAACCAATATAAACCATGTGAGCTATACCATAGAGTTTCGTGTATTGCTCCCACATCGAAAGGAGAGTGTTCTAATTGCTAAGGTAAGGACCATAATCATGAGCGAAGGTGGATCCACTAACTAGAGTCAATTAAGACAAAGTCCTACAAGGGCATGTAGTTCTGAGACTTGGATAATCTCCACTGGTACAAATGGGTGATAAGTTATCTCCCAATGAAAAACATGTATAATCATACACATAGAAACAGTAAGAATCTAGTAATATTAAATCTTTCATGGAAAATATGATAAACATATGAATAGCTCCTTAAAATCATAACTTCAAACATAATCCTTGAGATACTTATCTAAAGCATCTAAATCATGATTATCATATAAATTGAATGATAATTTATCCTAAAGCATCATTAATTCATGAAAACCTTCATAACATGATGCTTTCATAGAGAAATAGCTTATTCATGATCATGAAATACTTTCATAGCATGGGTTCATGAAAATATCATTTGAAAACATTGAATTATAATCAAATCATGCATAATAATATAAATCATGAAGAATAATTTGAACTCAATAGAATCCATAAGAAATCATGAATCCCCTAACTTTTGGATAAGAATCATAAATCAAAATTTGAGGTTTCTTTGGGACTCAGTGAGTTAAGAAGGACTCATTGATGTAGTTCTCACATACCTTGATAGAAACCCTATGTAAAATTGGTGAAGAAGTCTTAAAGATTTGACATCCTTGTTCTTGCCTTGGGAGAGAGACTTGGAGAAGAGGAAACTTTGATTGAGTAAATGAAAAAGAATGGGGATGTTAGAGGTATTAGGGATCAGTTAAAGTCTCCAAAATAAACCCAAAACAACGTAGTATAGGAATTTAAAGAGTATCAAAAGACCCAGCTACCCCATACTTAAAAACTGTGAAACAACTTCCACAGCCCCTTTCCACATACCGTATAACCTTCGATGGTCCGTGGACCCTCTCGTCCTATCCAACTACTGAAAATCCAAGTTTTTAAACCTGACATCCACACCCATTTCAATGGTATGTAAACACTTACACGTGCGGTGAACCCTCTCGTACAACCATCCTGAGGTCAAATTCCCTGAAACCTAAAGCTTTGCTCTATGGACCCTTAACCCTACCATCTTATTAACCCCACTTTTCAACTTTCTAAAGATTTAACTAAAGGTGGGTCTACAGTCCGTGAATCCATTTACAAACCATGCAGTCCTCCATGTTCCTGACCTAGGGAATTCCATCTCTTAGGCTCCTTCCACAGGTGGCTTCCATGGACATGAACCCTTGTACAGTCCATGTACACCTCTCGTGAAAGCAAAATGTTGAAGACTTCAGCAACTGATTCTGCATTTTTCAATTTATCTGAGTTAGGCACTTTAAAAATGTTATTGTCATCCAAGACGCGACATTACACCCCACCCCACACATTCTTAGATGGTCCTAGACCGTTGCTAGCCCATATTTTGTTAGAGGTTGGTCTAGCCTAAAAAATTTAAGTCACAACCTGAAAACTTTTCCAGCCTAAATTTGTTCGCTATTTGCCTACTCATAACGATGGGTCGTTACATACTACATAATCTTTGATTATGAACAGTAATATTTAACTTATAAAAATCGACAATTTTAATTTTCTGCACATAAGTTGAATAACTACATATAAAAAAATGTCTACTATATATGCAAATGATACACATATAAACATAATGATCTATCTATTCAAATAAAGACTTTATTATATTAAATAAAATAAAATAAATAGTCTTCATAAGAGATTAAAAATATATAACTCAACTACATAGTCAATAGTATATCCCAACACTATCGAATGTGATATTACTATCCCACATATTCTTGAAGTTGCATTACCACATTTGATACATGAATAACGTATCAACTATGATTCTCCCAGTTTCATCAAATCATAATTCAAAGAATTATCCATCCCATTTATGTAAGCATTAGAAAATCAAACTTTAATAAGTTTCATCAATTGCTTATTAGGCTTTATGATCTTTGTACATGTAAAATAGATATAAAAAATACATTAGTATAACAATTAAGTAAAAAGAATTAGACATTTACTTTTACAGTTATATATTCATGCACAATAAATGCATATAGTTATAAAAGTATTACAACCAGAAAAACAAGAAGCAAGAACATATTCTACACTTAAACAAGTTTCTAGACCAACTTTAAGTACAAATAAATCATTAATGATAACTTCAAATCAAGCACTTACTTGAACTAACAGTAATACCCGAGTTCAATATCAACATTAAGGAATGGGAATTATAACTATCCTACCCAATTAATATATCACTGGACATCAAACAGAAAGCAAAACTCTGACTAATAAGAATTGTAAGAGTTATTTTCTTTTATTTTAGGTGAGTATAATAATAGATAATCTTTTATTGCTCTAATGTTTGGCTTCGCCATGGTCCATCACTATGTTTTTGTGACACCTCAAATTTAGAAAAAAGGAGAAAAGGATCTTTTAGGCTTAAGGCTAGTTTTATAGGTCCCATCTATAGATTGTAGAAGCTTTTACGGGCTGTAGACAACTATAAGAAGAGGGAAAATAATTTTTCAAAATCAAGTCCAAGTACCCCTTTTAACTGTTCACCAGGATGGATCGTAAGTCTTTGTACGAGTAGTAGGTAGGTCCCATACTTAGTGAGATTCTAAGGGGTAAACTTGGTTTCTACGGCTGGGGTCTACAGACAGTAGAAGGTTCTAGGGCTTTAGACCAGTCTCGTCAAATTGGTCCAATTTTAAAAAGTTTTTGTACTTTTCTACAGTTTACTAAGACGGTCATGTCATGCCCCGCGCCTACACCCTGGGCGGGACTGGCACTTGAGGACCATTGTTGGCCCCAAGAGAACCCTTGGTCTAGCTCATTTACTCAACGAAAGACTTAACTTATCAAAGATAACTCATATAAAACTTAGAATGTTAGAAAGAAAATATTTAACTAGCCAATAAGGCAAACTCAAGTTTCAACATAAGATAATGAAAATGAAAATACTAAAGAACTAACATATGACTGTCTATGAAACCTCTAAACAACTGATATGGATGTCAGAACAAGACCCACGACATCCTAATGAACTAAAACTACTAAAAGCAATAAAGGGGGTCTTCCAGAAGCAATGAGGCTCACCAACAAACTCTGGAGCTCAAATAGAATCAACGATGCGCTGGATGCTGACCCTGGTTACCTATTTCTGCATCATTAAAAGATGCAGGCCAAATGCCATCAGTACATTGAATGTACGAGTATACGAGGGGAATTCTAAAACAAGACATAAGCTTGAAAAGAAACTGAAGAACTTACCTGGCTCAACTCAACTCAACTCAACTTAACTGAACTCATTTCAATATAAAGCATTATAAAACAAGTGCAATATAAAGAAAATCTTTTTAAAACATGAATGTCACCTCTGTGTATTTGGAAATACATTAATACTCCGTGTGTATGAAAAGATACAATATAACTCTGAAATGTATGTAAAAATACAATTAAAATGTGTATATAAGAATACAAATACTTCTGTGGGATTTTCTCTAACCGACAACCATCACGTAAGAGTTATTGTGATGATACAGTGTTTTGTCTCACGCTATCAGGGTCGTCCTTTATCTTGTCGAGGGTATAGAATCTGACTACTAAGTGGATCCAATAGTATATGCTAAAAAGCACTAAGGAATCATCTAAAAAGTATGACCCTTTTCTACCCATGATGGCTACATGGTTTATGAGGGTTGTGAGTTGTCTGAACTCTTCCCCATATCGATACTCAATACTACTCCCAAAATATGATACTAGCTCTTATATTTAAAAATATACTTCTTTATGTGATTTGAGATAATTGCTCAAAAACATAGCTCAAAGGCTATCTTGGAAATCAAAGTTTCCTCTCTTGCTTAACTGTGAAAGCGTTTACTCTTTTCTGAAAACTAGCTCAAAGGCTCTTTGGAAATCAAGGTTTTCTTACTTGTTTACATGTGAAAACATTTAAATCTTTGGGACTACAGTCCCCATATACTTTTGAAGAAATGGACTTCAATCTTTACTCTTTACTTTTTACTCAACTTGAACTTTAAGTCTTAAAACAAATTTAAATCATTTGGAAAAGACTTTTGGAAAACTCTAAGAACTTTTCTTGACTTGACTGTAACTTCTCTTGACTTTGATCTTAACTTTCCTTGAATTGAATTATGGATTCAAGGCTCATGATCTCATGTTATGGATGATTTCATGTTGTTTAAATGTACCTTAGAGTGTTGGAATCAACTAGAAAACATAGGTACGTTGCTAAGGAACTAGAAAGGAAAGAATGGAAAAGAAGTAGAAGACCTGGCGTCCCTGGTACTCTGAGTGGCGCGGGGCACCAAACCCAAAACTTCAGAGCTGAAATAGGGGCACGCTGGCTGGTGCAGCGCCCCAGGGTCAAAACTTCAGAGGACTCTTTGGGGAGCGCTGGCTGGCGTAACGCCCCACCCCTATTCCTCAAATTTTGTCAAAATTCCTCCTTCGGTTTTCAACTCTAAGCCCTCTAAACTCAATTGGGTATTTCCAAACACTTAGATTCGACTACATAACCAAAATATGCAAGAATCTATCCAAAACGACATCTAATTTCATGAATTTGGATCAAGAACTCCTCAACAATTTCAACGAATCAAGAACTCAATAAAACTTCAACAAAACCCATCAAGAACTAAATTTCTAAACCTTCAAGAACATAAATTCGCTTAAATAAATCATGATTGGCGCGTGGGTGAACTAACTTAACTCTATGTGATCTCACATACCTCATAGGGATCACCCATTGACGAAATCCACAAGCAATTCTTGAAGAACTTGACGATTCTTGCTCCTTCTCCTCTTCTTTTCTCTTCCCTCAAAACCCTAACTTAATTTTCAAAAGCGTAAACTGAATCCTATTAGTTTAGACCCCAATTAATTACCCAAAAACGAAATTAAGTCCTGGGGTATGGAAAACACTATAATACCCTTTTAAAATCCGGATTACACTTTCCTTATTTGAACAACCCAACTTCCAATGGGCCTATCTCAATCATATGAATTCGGAATTGTGCAAACTCGGTGGAGTTGGAAAGATAATTCCAAGATCTTTCTTACGGTATCTGGAAGTACACCTAACTCATCCTAAGCTAGGAGTAATGGTCATTTGAAGTTGACCGAACACCCAAACTTAACATAACTTAACAAATTTCTAGATTTTTCATTCTTTCCTAAAATGACTATTTCCAATTCTAACTCTTTCTAGTTCTTTCAATTAGCGAGATGTTACAATATCTCCCCCTTGGAAACATTCGTCCTCGAATGAGATTACTCTTACTAGGCTAAGGGTGTAACATCTAACATTCAGCTCAAACACCCAACAAGCAATGCAAATAGAACATGCCAACTTATAAATTAAAGAATACTAAGAATAGAATTAGTACCTTGATCTGGAATTTATCCGGTCTCAAAGAGGTGTGGATATCTCCTCTTCATATCTTCCTCAGCTTTCCAAGTAGCTTCCTCAACAAATTGGTTCCTCCAAAGAACTTTGACTGATGCTACCTCTTTTGTCCTCAACTTGCGAACTTGGCGATCTATAAATCTCCTCATAAGTTAAGCTATGCTTGATCCCAATATCTTCAGTTGGTATGATACGTGAAGGATATCCCATGCACTTCTTCAACATGGAGACATGAAATACCGGATGAACCACTGCTAACTCTTGGGCTAGCTACAACTCATAAGCTATATTACCAATCCTCTTGGATATTCTGTAAGGACCAATATACCGGGGACTAAGCTTCCCCTTCTTACCAAATCGCATAAAACCCTTCATGGGTGATACTTTCAAGTAGACCCAATCATCTACTTCAAACTCTAACTCCCCTCTCCTAACATCAGTGTAGGATTTCTGACGACTCTGCGCTATTTTCAACTTTTCTTGAATCACCTTCACCTTCTCCATAGCTAGATGAACTATGTTTGGTCCTATTAACCCTGCTTAACCAACTTCAAACCATCCAATAGGAGATCTGCATCTTCTCCCATAAAGAGCTTCATAAGGAGCCATCTGGATGCTAGAGTGGTAATTGTTGTTGTAAGCGAACTCAATGAGAGGTAGGTGATCATCCCAATTATCTTTGAAATCAATCACACAGGCCCCCCTCAACATATATTCTAAAGTCTGAATAGTGCGCTCTGCTTGACCATTTGTCTGAGGATAAAAAGAAGTACTTAAGTTCACATTTGAACCCAAGCCTTTCTGGAATGACTTCCAAAATTGTGCAGTAAATTGCGCACCTCTGTTTGAAATAATGGAGACCGGGACTCCATGAAGTCTAACTACTTATTGAAGATATAACTTGGCACAGTCCTCTGCTGAATGGGTAGTCTTTATTGGCAGAAAGTGGGCTGATTTTGTCATTCTATCGACAATCACCTAAATAGAATCGTGCTGCCTGCGAGACCTTGGTAAACATGTGATGAAGTCCATATTGATCATCTCCCACTTTCACTCCAGAAGTTATATATTCTTAGCCATACCACCGGGCCTTTGGTGCTCTACTTTAACTTGTTGGCAATCCGGACACTTGGCCACAAACTCTGCAATGCCCTTCTTCATACTACTCCACCAATAAACTTCTCTAAAATTGCGATACATCATTGTGGAAGCCGGATGAATGGAATAAATGGAGCTATAAGTTTCCTCCATGATCCTCTCTTGGAGTTCATCTACCCTTGGTACACACAATCTACCTTGATACCTCAATACACCATCTCCCCCTTTTTCAAAAGCTAATACCTTTTGCTTATGAACATTTGTCTTCAATTCAAGAAAAATAGAGTCTTGATCTTGCTTCTCTTTTACTTCTGACACCAAAGATGATTAGCCCCATTCATCACCACTACTCCTCCTTCTGTGGAATCCAGTAGTCGAACTCCTAATTGTGTAAGTCTATGGACATCTCTTGCTATCTCTTTCTTATCTTCCTCAAAATGGGCAGTACTACCCATAGACAACATGCTCAAGGCATCAGTGACAACATTAGCCTTACCTGGGTGATAAAGAATACTCATGTCATAATCCTTGAGTAATTCTAACAACCTCATTTTTCTGAGATTAAGCTCTTTCTGAGTAAACACATACTGAAGGCTCTTATTATTGGTGAACACATCCACATGAACACCATAAAGATAATGGCACCATATTTTCAAAGAAAAAACCACGGTCGCCAACTCTAGATCATGGGTTGGGTAGTTCCTCTCATGAACCTTCAACTTTCTGGAGGCATAAGCTATAACTTTTTCATTCTGCATTAACACAGAACCTAAGCCAACTCTAGACGCATCACAATAAACAACAAAGCCTTGCGTACCTTCTGTAAGGTCAAAATTAGATCAGTAGTCAACCTCTTTTGCAATTCTTCAAATCTTTTCTCACAAGCTTCAGACCATTGAAATTTCACTATTTTCTGAGTTAGCTTGGTCAAAAGGTATGAAATAAATGAGAACCCCTCTACGAACCTTCTATACTAGCCAGCCAACCCCAAGAAACTCCTAATATCAGTTCGAGATGTGGGTCTAGGCCAATTCTGCACTGCCTCTATTTTTTGAGTATCAACTTTAATTCCCTCTCGAGACATAGTGTGGCCTAAGAATGCCACATACTCAAGCCAAAACTCACACTTAGAAAACTTGGCATACAACTCTCTATCTTTTAGAGTCTGGAGAACTATTCTGAGATGGCTAGCATGATCTTCCTCATTCCTCGAATAGATTAGTATGTCATCAATGAACATGATAAAAACATATCTAAATAAGGCTTGATTACGTTATTCATAAGGTCCATGAATGTTGCAGGTGCATTGGTCAAACCAAAGGACATAAATAAGAACTCATAATGACCATAACGGGTCTTGAATGTTGTCTTTGGAATATCACATTCCCTTATTCTTAACTGATGGTAGCCAGATCTGAGGTCTATCTTAGAGAAACAGGTGGCACCCTGAAGTTGATCGAAAAGATCATCAATTCTTGGAAGAGGGTACTTATTCTTGATGGTAACCTTGTTCAACTAGCGGTAATATATACACATCCTAAGGGAACCATCTTTCTTTCTCACAAATAAGACCAGAGCGCCCCAAGGTGAGACACTTGGTCGAATAAAGCCCTTATCAAGGAGATCTTTCAACTGCTCGTTCAACTCTTTTAACTCTACTGGTGCCATTCTATATGGCGGAAAAGGTATAGGAAGAGTATCTGGAAGAATGTCTATACCAAAGTCTATTTCTCTCTCAGGAGGGACTCCGGGAATATGATCTGGAAAGACTTCTGGAAACTCTTTTACTAGTGAAACTGACTGAATAGAAGGTATCTCAACACTAAAGTCATTAACTCAGACTAAGTGATAGACACACCCCTTGGAAACTAACTTCCTTGCCTTAAGGTACGAAATGAAATGACCCTTAGGCACTACTGATCTACTTTTCCACTCTAAGACTAGCTTATTTGGAAATTGAAACTTGACCACTCGAGTTCCACAATCAACTGAGGCATAATAGGCATGAAGGAAGTCCATACCGAGAATGACATCAAAATCTACCATGTCTAACTCAACCAAATCAGCCATGGTACTCTTGTGATTGACGAAAATGGGACAATCATAATAGACTCTCTCTGCTAGAATAGACTCACTAACAGGTGTAGAAACACTAAAGGGCTCACTAAGGTGCTTAGGAAAAACATTAAAATTCATCGCAAGATACGGAGTTACAAAGGATAAACTTGCCCTTGGATCTAGCGAAGCATAAACATTAAAGTTAAAGATTTGGATCATACCAGTGACAACATCTGGCGAATCCTTTTGCTCTTGGCGACTAGTGATAGCATATATACGGTTTGCTCCTCCGCCAATATCGGAAGTAGCTCCTCTAGGTGCAACCCTGTCTGGTGGAGCAACTGAAGAAGGCTGGGCTTTATTGCCCCCATTACCATTACCCTGCTTGTTCTTTGGACATTCTCGCATGAAATGACCGTTCTGGCCACACTTGAAGCAACCAATGGAGCTATCACGACACGTCCCTGAGTGGTTTCTACCATACTTAACACATGCAGGAGGCTTACTACCCCCTTGTGCCACAACTACCCTGAGAATAGGCAGGTTTGGCTTTGAAATTCTGACTATTGTACTCACTTTTGTTCTTTGGTGCAGCGCACTAGCAAATGATGGAGCAGGTCCCTTCTCTTTCTATTGGAAGAACGACCGGTTGGCATTACTTTTCTGCTGCCCAGACTCATTCCCTGTCTTAGCTCTCTTATTCTTAAACTCTTCTCTATCCTTTAGTTTGTCCTCCTCAACTTGTTGCACATGGATCATCAGCCTTCCTTACTTGACAGTCGAGACAACCCAGCAATAAATAAACTCATTGTGCTCCTCATGTCAGCAACCATCTCTAGAGCATAGTGGGAAAGTTGTGTGAACCTCAAACTATACTCATGAACGCTCAAAGAATCCTTCTTAAGTGTGAGGAACTATCATACCTTAGCCTCTCTCATTTCTCGAGGGGGAAAATGCCTCAAGAAGGCCTCTTCAAAACAAGCCTAGCTCGTAGGTGGTGCTCCCTCAACTCGGTTCTACTTCCATTGGTCAAACCATATCCTAGTGACACCCTTCATTTGGTATGCAGCTAGTTCCACCATTCCAGTATCAGCAACATGCATGATTTCGAAAGCTTTCTGAAGCTCTTCAACAAAACTCTTCGGATCCTCAGTAACACTAGACCTGTGAAGTTTGGAGGATTCATCCTTAAGAACTCGCGGATCCTCGAAGTATCAGCCACTTGCTGACGATTCCCTCTTTGTTGTCCTGCTTTATTGGCCACAACTTCGCTCAACATCTGGATAGCCTCACGAAATTTTGCATTGGTGACCTCTCATTGGGGTTACACTTCTAGTGCATTGGATACCCCTTGTTCTTGTGGTTCAACATTCCTTCTAGCCGGACTACCTCTGACAGCTCTTCATGGAGGCATGATTAACTGAAAGACACGCACAAGCACGAATTAGAAGAAACTTTATTTAGAGATCAAACTGTAACGCACGAAATGAGTTTGAAAGAAGTGAGGTAATTTTCTAAGTGTTGCAGCCTCCTAATTATAGATATGGCAAGCTTTACACCGATAACTAGGACTCTACAGTCATGACTTCATAGAATCCCTAGGACTCTTGAACTCTATGCTCTAATACCAAGTTTGTCACTCCCCGAGTCTATACCCTGGGTGGGACTACTACTCGAGAACCATTGATGGCCCCAAGCGAACCATTGGCCTGGCGCACTTACTCAGCGGAAGACTTAACTTATCAAATATAACTCATAAAAAACTTAGAATGTTATAAAGAAAACATTCAACTAGCTAATAAGGCAAACTCAAGTCTCAACATAAGATAATGAGGATGAAAAGGCTAAAGAACTAACATTTGACTGTCTATAAAGCCTCTAAACAACTGAGATGGATGTCGGAACAAGATCCACGAAATCCTAATGAACTAAAACTACTAAAAGCAATAAAAGGGGTCCTCCGGAAGCAAGGAGGCTCACCAACAAACTCTGGAGCTCAAATAGAATCAACGATGCACTGGATGTTGACCCTGGTTACCTATTTCTGCATCATTAAAAGATGCAGGCCAAATGGCATCAGTACATTGAATGTACGAGTATGCGAGGGGAACTCTAAAATAAGACATAAGTTTGAAAGGAACTGAATAACTTACCTAGCTCAACTTAACTTAACTCATTTCAATATAAAGTAGTATAAAACAAGTGCAATATAAAGAAAGGCTTTTTAAAACATGGATGTCAACTCTGTGTATTTGGAAATACATTAATACTATGTGTGTATGCAAAGATACAATAAAACTCTGAAATGTATGTAAAAATACAAATAAACTGTGTATATAAGAATACAAATACTTCTGGGGGAGTTACTCTAACCGACAACCATCATGTAAGAGCTATTGTGATGATACAGTGTTTTGCCTCACGTTGTCAGGGCCGTCATATACCTTGCCGAAGGTATAGAACCTGACTACTAAGTGGATCCACTAGTCTATATACTAAAAACACTGAGGAATCATCTAAAAAGTATGACACTTTTTCTACCCATGATGGCTACATAGTTTATGGGGGCTGTGAGTTGTCTTAACTCTCCCCCATATCGGTGCTCAATACTACTCCCAAAATATGATAATAGCTCTTATGTTCAAAAACATACTTCAATCTGTGATTTGAGATAATTGCTCAAAAACTTAGCTCAAAGGCTACCTTGGAAATCAAAGTTTCCGCTTTTGCTTAATTGTGAAAGTGTTTACTCTTTTTTGAAAACTAGCTCAAAGGCTCTTTGGAAATCAAGGTTTCCTTTCTTTTTTACATGTGAAAACAATTTAAACTCTTTGGGAATATATAGTCCCCATGTACTTCTGAAGAAATGAACTTCAATCTTTATTCTTTACCCTTTACTCAACTTGAACTTTATGTCTTAAAACAAAATTAAAGCATTTGGAAAAGACTTTTGGAAAACTCTAAGAACTTTTCTTGACTTTGATCTTAACTTTTCTTGAATTGAATTATGGATTCAAGGCTCATGATCTCATGTTATCGATGATTTCATGTTGTTTAAACGTACCTTAGAGTGTTGGAATCAACTAGAAAACATAGGTACATTGCTAAGGAGCTAGTATGGAAAGAATGGGAAAGAAGTAGAAGACCTGGCGATCAAATAAATATCATTGAACACACAATATTTATGGAAAACTACCTTCAATAAAATTGACCTCAACTTCCCGAGCAATTCGATCTTTTTTAGCAACACTGTCATTTACTTCCTTCGTTTTAAAAAGAATGACCTTATTTTCTTTTTAGTTTGTTTCAAAAAAATGACCTTTTTCCTTTTTTGGTAACATTTTACTTTCAATTTTCCATGTGGCATGTTTAAGACCACAAGATTAAAGGGAAATTTTGTACATTTGACATAACTTTAATTTAACTCCACAAGATTCAAAAGTTTTTTTTATTTTCTTAAACTCTGTGCCAAGTCAAACTAGACCAATCTTTTTGAAACAGAGGGAGTAGTATTTTACGCAATTGTTCTACCCTACCTTTCAAGTTCGGATCAAATGTTCTATTGCTCAATCCTTTTAGTTGACTATCATGTGCATCATTACCGTCCCCTACATACTGCTGAGTTTTAGGACTTTCTATGACATCGGAACATTCAATTAGCATATTTCCCCTACCTCGTCTTTTGTCATTCTTGTATGTTTTGTATCATTTTCTACATAATCTATTGCAGTCATTGAAATCCCACATTCTAGTTCTTTTTTGACATGAACATTCTTTGTAAGAATCCCATTTACTACCAATATATATTTATCTCTACATACATAATTCATAATCAATTCCATCAATCTGTGAGGAATTTCAAATTAACCGATGACCTTCCATTCTATAGAATCGTAGGCTTTTTGTTATATCAACTTTGATGAGACATTTAGATGAAATATTCTTCTGTTGATAAACCTTTATCAATTCATGTGCAACAATTTTTCAAATATATTTTTTCCTTCTATAGAAGCAAACTGAGATGACCCACATTATAATCTACTAAAATATCCAGCTTAATAGTAATTATTCTTGCAATCAACTTGAATAGAGTATTACAATATACAATGTGTGTAAAATCCTTGACATATGAAAGATTTGTCACATTTGATATTAGTGTAATAATACTTTGGAGAAAAGACTTAAAAGCTCCTTAAAAATAACTGTCGTACCCTTCTACGGTTTGGACCTACGGTCCGTAGAACTTTCTACGGACCTGTAACATCTTGATAATTGAAAGAACTAGAAAGAGTTAGAATTGGAAATAGTCATTTTACGAAATAATGAAAAATCTGGAAATTTGTTAAGTTATGTTAAGTTTGGGTTTTTGGTAAACTTCAAACAACCAGAACTCCTAGCTCAGGATGATTTAGGCGTGCTTCCAGATACCGTAGGAAAGATCATGGAATTATCTTTCGAACGCAACTAAGTTTGCGCAATTCCGAGTTTGTAGGAGTGAGATATGCCCATTAGAAGTTGGACTGTTCAAATAAGGAAAGTGTAATCCGGATATTAGAAGGGCATTATAGTGTTTTCCATACCCCATGACTTAATGTCATTTTTGGGTAATTAATTGGGGTCTAAACTGATAGGATTCAGTTTAGGCTTTTGAAAACTAAGTTAGGGTTTTGAGAGAAAAGAAAAGAAGAGAAGAAAAGAGGAGAAGAAGCAAGAATCATCAACTTCTTCATGAACCGCTTGTGGATTTCGTCAAGGGGTGATCCCTACGACGTATGTGAGATATATTTAGCATTGGGTTAGTTCACCCACGCGTCAATCATGATTTATTTCAGTGAATTTATGTTCTTGAAAGTTTAGAAATTGAGTTCTTGATGGGTTTTGTTGAAGTTCTATTGAGTTCTTGATTCGTTGAAGTTGTAGAGGAGTTGTTGATCCAAATTCATGAAATTAGATGTCATTTTGGATAGATTCTTGCATATTTTGGTTATGTAGTCGAATCTAAGTGTTTGGGGAAAGACCCAATTGAGTTTAGAGGTTTAGAGTTGAAAAATGAAGGAGGAATTTTGTCAAAATCTAGGGAATGGGGGTGGGGCGTCGCGCCAGGCAGCGCGCCCCAAAAAGTCCTATAAAGTTTTTACCCTAGGGCGCCGCGCCAACCAGCGCGTCCCAACCTCAGGTTGAAGTTTTGGGTCTGGCTAGCTGGGTCGAGCTCGCCGAACCACTTGACGGTTCACTGAATCCCCCTTGATCGCCTTTAATTTCATGCTAATCTTGAGTTTTGGTTCTATAACTTTCGGCGAGAAGCCTGAATTCACCGAGTGCACTGGGCGACTCGCCGAAAGTCTTTTTTGATCGCCATTTTGCGCCCCTAACCCCTAAAATGCACTGTAACTTTCGGCGGGCTAGTTTGTGCTCACTGAATGATGTCAGTGATTCGCCAAAAGTCCCCTCCCATCGCCGACCTGCCAATTTTTCTTAGAATTTTTTAGCCAATGCTTTGGGCGAGCCCGACTTTGCTCACCAAAGTGATTCAGGGACTCGCCCATCAGTTCGGCGAGTCTATCTGCAACTTATTTTCTGCAACTTTGTTTGAACTATTCCTTACTTTTTATAATGTGTTTGCAGATATGGCTAGACCAAAAGTAGTTGGTAGAGACATGTTTCCTCGCAAGAGGGCCAAGGGAATTAAAATCAACCCAGATGTAGCTGCATCTAAGGTTAAGGCTACCAAACCTCCCACCACTGGAGGGAAGGGAAAAGGGAAAGGCAATCACCAGAGGCCAGCTCCGATAGTGACGGGATCTATACCACTCACCTCACCACTTCCGAGAGTGAGGGTGAGCACCAAGATCGTCGAGCTACCAATTCTGAGCCTGAGGATTTTGAGCTACTAGCAGCCCAGAGGGCGGAGCTGCGATCCAAGAGGATGAATGATCCATCTAGGATTAGGACTCCCCAGGCCACCACTGCTCCTTCTGCTCCAGCACAGGTTGTGGTCCTAGCACCACCGGTACAGGGTCCTCCTTCACGATCTAGGAACAGACTGAAGACTGAGGGGCTGAGGACCATTATAGAGGAGAATAGGTTGTCTACTGATGGCGTCATAGACATGTATCCGGAGATCATGAGCTGCTTGAGGTCCCATAAGTTCCAGTTGTTCACCCGACCCCAAGGCTCCTATGTTCCAAATTGGGTTAGGGAATTCTACACTACTTATGGAGCCCTGGTGCCACAAGGGAGAAGCCGACAACCAAATTCAAGCCGGTTGACTATGTGGTTGTCAGGGGTAAAAAGGTGACATATGATAGTGATACTATCAATGCGGTCCTGGGGGTTTCAACATGAATTGAGGATGACTTCCAATATAAGATCAGGACAAAGACATTAGAAAACATGAAGAAGTGGTTGTCTCCTCTAATATCAAACGGTACTCCCAAGTGGCTCGAGGTTGGAGCACCTATTGAGAAGAAGGACCTAAATATAGCAGCAAGGTTGTAGTTTGGCTTCATTAGCAATACCATCATGCCATCCCAGAACGAGTCGATTATGTGCCACGCCAAAGCAGCCTGTCTTGGTTGCATCAATGATGGGACAAGGCTGAACCTGGGGATGATTATTGCACAGGATATGGTCATGAGGGCCAAGCAGCGCCAAACATCCCTCCCCTTTTTGGTGTTGATCACCGAGCTATGCAGGCAAGCTCGGGTGCCTAGAGATGAGAAGAAGGATGTGGAAGTGACTCCCACATCCTGTACCAACATCCAGAGAATTGAGGTAGAGTATTTGAAAGATGAGGCAGAAATGAAGAAGGCAGCCCCGGTGGACTCTTCCACAGTTGTTGATACTCAGACACTACATGCAGAGACAGTATTCCCTACTCCGGCCCCTAGGCCTTCAGGTACATCTAGTGTTGTCCCTTCTGTTACTCCCAATTCCTATGCAGCTCCCTTGCCTCATAGGTCGACTATTGCTACTGCTGGCCGGCCCCCGCTCACCCAATCAGTATTACTACGGATAGGGCAGCTAGCCCATTTTACTGATAGACGTGTCGCCAGACTTGAGGCCACCATTCCTGGCATGATCGAGAGGGCCCTTGCCAAATCTATGACACCCCTTAATATGACTATCGATGTCCTTACGACACATTTAACAGTGTGTGAGTAAGGCTAAGGGGCCACTGATGAGGTTACGGTTCTGAAGGCCGCTATTGCTGAGCTAAGGAGAGATGTGGACCAGCTGAAGTCCACCGACATGTCGATGATTTTTGGGACAGTAGAGATCCCTGATGTGCCAGTTGATCTAGATATGCCTTCGGCTACCACTGGAGATGAGGTTCACACTGAGGAGGTAGTTGCTGCTGAATCGGAGGCAAAGACCGATGAGGAGCAAATAGAGACGCCGAATGAGACTATCTATGGAGACCTGCCTGACCTTGAGGAGACGATTGTACAATCAGTGATTCAGACATCACTGAAAGAGACATCAATGGTAGGCCCTAGTGGATCGAGTGTTGTTGATGTGACTCTGGGCACTGATGCCCAAGTTCAGAGTATTACACTGGGCACTGATGCCCTGACAGATGGAGCGACTGTGTAGACATGACTTCTCTTTACCTTCCTCTCTGTCACTTTTATTGATTTTTAGTACTTTATTGCATTTGAGGACAAATTATTTTTTTGTTTGTGGTGGGGTGATGTATTTCCATACCTACCTCTTGTGATTATTGTTTTTGTCTATATATTGGGTTTTTGTGTGTAAATTGTGTTTTGACACTATGTTGTGGATGTTTGAGCTTGCAGATCCTAATTTTGAATGTAAATGGATTTTGGACCCTTCTAAAAAAAATTGCCATCTCTTGTGAATTTAATTGTGGTTGTTCTTGTGCAAATTTGAGTATCGGTCATGATCAATATCGATGACTTGAATAGTGCTCTCAATCGAATGAAGATGAATGTGCGGCTACGATGAGGCCAAATGAAGTTGCATAGATAATATGTGAACTTTTTGCATCTCGTTGTGACTAGCCGGTTATCAAATTGAGTCTCTTGTGATGAACATTGCACACTAGCGAAAATGTGGAGTCTTGTTTGATATTGGTACCAATGCCTTGTGTAATGAGTTTACCGTGAACCACGTGTGATGACACCTAGAATTGCCCCGTTGGTCCAGTTGACTAAGTGATGCAAGCTCTTGAAATGATCTTAGGCAACAATTTTGAAGAGTGAAACAATTTGACATTATACCTCTTTTGTGGCCAACCTTCTGAGTGTGTGGACTTTTCTTGAACACCCTTTGAACCTTACCCTTTTCTTGGAAGAAACTTGATGCAATTTTGACCTTTCTTTATCCATTCACCCATAATCCTCATGATTTGTGGTTTGTTTGAATAGCCAACTTAGGCCAAAATCCTAAGTTGGGGGTGTGGTGAAAAGAGAAGGTAAATCAAGAAGTGCAAAGAAGTCCCCTTGACCCATGGTTTGAGAAAGATGGAACCCCTCCATACAAAAAAAGAGGGAAAAAGAAAAGAAGAAGGAAAAAGAAAAACAACGAAAAACTTGTGAAATAAAGTTGTAAAAGTTGCAAAAGAAATGGGGTGTCTGGTAGTCCATGAGAATTGAATAATGGGGTAAATTTTGAGCATGAATGAAAATGATGAAGAAAAGAAAGGGAAGTGATGTTCATACCACATTTCATGAGGATAGTAGCCACTGAGCCTAAATGACCATACCTTTACACTCAGCCCCGCTACAAGCCTTGAAAAGACCTTTTTTATCTTGAGTGAGCTGAAACAAATGTTGGTTGGAAAATATGGGTAAACCTATGGGTGAAGTCATGCATGTGTTCATCTTTTTGAGTGTGAGAGTTGTATGTGATTCCGGAACTATAAAGTGTTGAACCATTGTGTGTTAATATGTAATCATTCTTTGTGTGAGGGAATTTGAGTACCTTTGTTGAGCTTGAACTTGATTTGAAGCAAGTATTGTAAACTTGAGAATCTTTGATAATGGTGAGTCACAACTTGAATCTTTGAGTGCACAATTGATCCTTGCATAAGTAAGTTGAGTCTTGTTGTGTGCATTCATGATTGAGTCTTGTGTAGCACTGTTTGAGACATCCTTTTTGAACTGCTGAACTTGAGTTTTACTTGAGGACAACCAAAAGTTTAAGTTGGGGGTGTTGATGAGTCCGAGATTTGGACTCATTTAGGGCTTTATTTGTATAGGGTTAGTGTCCTCAAATGTTCATTTTGTGCCAATAACTGATGTAAAATCCTTGATTTTCAGGATTATGGATTAAGGAGCAAAGCAAGGACACTAAGTTGCAAAAAGGAACAAAGCGAACTGAAAGAAGGAAGAAAAGAGAACTTAGTGATCGCCAAGTCCATTTGGCGAGTCGCCGAGTGGCCATTTGACCGCTTAAAGTTCCAGTGTGCAAAGCCCCGAAGGAAAGAACCAAGTTGGCGAGAGAAAGGAGCAGTCGGCGGATCGCTGAGTGGTTCCGCGATGCAGTATTGGATCACCCAAAGTTATAGACCTTGAGGATGTTGAAGGCCAAGGCAAAAAGGCGATGAAATTGACCAAATGGCGGATCGCCGAGTTGATCAACGAGCCCGACTTACTTCGCCGAAGGACTCTTCGCAACACATTTTTGGTGACTATAAATACATTTTTGAACATTTAGTTTAGGATCTTTTTATCAATTAGCAAGTATCATACTTTCATGATATCGAATTCTTAGTATTGAGACAAGTTTTCCTTAGCTTTGAAGAATTGAAGTTTTTCACTTTTAAAAAATTGGAAGTGGGTCTTTAAGATTCTTCTATTTGGACCTTTGTAAAGACAAATGATTATGTGATTAATTATGGGCTGATTTAATTTATGGGTATTGCTAATTGTTAGTTTAAATGATGTTTAGAAGTGATTTCAATCATTAATTGTGGTTCAATTTAAGAATTGTCGTTGCAAATGCAGTTCTACCCTTGTGTTTTTGGCTTGCTCGAGAGAGAGCTTTATAACTAAGATTATTGATTGATGGTCAGTGGGTATTGGGTTGTCATGGATTTAGCTCGAGAGAGTGAATCCTAAACCCTTTTCCATATATTCAGCTCGAGAGAGTGAATGGACTAACGCATAGGCTATTTTTATTTGCATACTTGTTGATGTTCGAGAGAAATCAACTTGATTCGAGGTAAATTTACCTCCTCTATAGTCTAGCTTATTCACTACTATACAACTATTTCCTAACAGTTGAAATTACCCATTTGTCTACATTATCCTATAATTGAATCACATCCAAGGAACCCGTCTCATTATTGTCATTTTTGTGTTGTTTGCTGCTATAATAGTTGATAATTTCAAACCAAAACCCCCTTATTTGACATTCGTGTCACCCCCTAATTTGAATTAAGTTTTTATTCGTAAATGTATATTCCTATGACTGACTTGATCATATTCGTATTTTCCTATTGAATCTTAAACACGTACCACTCCCTATGGGATTCGACCCCAACTCATTTAGTTGGGTTATATACTGACTAGCGATCATTGACACTTAGAATTGGATGAAATGTCCTTGAAACGTTATTCAGCGCTACAATATGGACCTACAGTTGTACATATTTATTGAGGATTGTTTCTCGGAGAATGAACTACTCTATTGGTGAAACTACTCAGACTGTTTTGATGTGTTACATAGACATTTGATGACAAATAAAGGTTATGTGCTGATATTTTACAAAATTATTGGGGTGACCAAAAAAAATCTCTCTAAGTTATGACATGAGTTATATGATGATTGAATGGTAGTTGAAACTTGATATGCGCAAGATTGCGTGAAATTGACGTCGGGTGTGATTCAATAGCTTTATCTCGATGGGAAAGTATTATCATATTTGAAATTAGTACTACTAGACTTGAGTGAGACTCGTAATTGTCATGAATGCTTACAGAAAAAGAGATGGAGCCATTGTTTAGAAATTGGAGGTGACAATGTGTGCACTAAGAAAACTTTGATACTATAGACAGTTTGAGAGTAAGGTAAATGATCAGAGTGGTTATGATATTTATTAGTATTGAGAGTGTGAGCTTTAGTGGAATGATGTGAAGAGTATGTGGAGTCTAATAAATAGAGTACATGTACGATCGTAATGGCGACCAGATTGGTGGATTGTGGGTAGCTAAAAATCAAAGAAATGGAGTCAACCAAATGAAAATGTTTGATATGAGATCTTTAGAGGAACCATTTAGTGTTATTCAACATTGGTTTGGTACATTCTTATGTGACCACCTATTTCGTTATGTACATGATTTGAAGTATGATTCACTAGATATGTCCATGCATGTTTTCACTTTTATTGGTGGATTTTTAGTGGTGGATCGGGTGTACAGATCCTGTGATATTCTCTTGAATGGGTAGGATGCTTGGGCACACTTAGTTATTTTAGATGACATAGTTGGTGTTGTCTTGGAGCTGTTGAAGTATTCTAGTGGTTCTACATGTACCATTTTACTTATGATAATTTTTAGAAGAGCTACAATGGGCATTTACAGTTGTCCGATAATCTAAATATTCATCTAGTCGTTTAGGTCATGTTCCAATTATCTGTGGTTGAATGTGGGGACCATTGGGTCTAGTTTTTCGTTCTTAAGGGTTGTCTACAATCACAACTACTAATCTAGCATTTTGACAGTGTTGTTAGAGGTTTTGTATGCTTGGATGTATCGCTCGATGGATGGTTACTTGATCATTTCCTTCTTTGCGTTAGATAAGTTTGATTTTCCCTTGATGAGTACCTGATATCTAAAGATTAAGTTTTATAACTTAAGCTCATGAAAAGTTCATGTTGAAGGAAATATTGATAAAATCTATGATGGTTTGTGTATTATGAGTGTGTAGTGGTTGGTTTAGGTTCACTTCTGATTGTAGCCAGTATTGATTTAGAATTTTATCATGGTTATGCAATAAAAGATCAATCCTGATAATTGTGTTAAGGTCCTTGAGAACATGTTGCAAACGTGTGTACGATTAACTTTGGTAGTTATTGAGAATAGTTTCTGTTGTTAGTTGAGTTTACATGTAACAATAGTTATCATTCGAATATTCAAATGGCCCCATTTGAGACATTGTATTAGAGGAGGTGTGGGTCTTCAATTGGTTGGTTTGATGGATTCAAGGTGAGACCTTGGGGTATTGATCTTTTGAGGAAATCATTAGAGAAGGTAAAATTCATTCAGCCCAAAGCAAGTAAAAGGAGTATGCAGATCGGAAGGTCAGAGACTTGGAATTTATGGAGGGAGAGCAAGAGTTGTTGAAGGTTTCACCCATGAAGGGTGTGGTAAGAGGTCGTCCGAGGTATATTGGACCGTTTAAAGTTCTTAAACGTGTGACAGAGGTGGCCTATGAATTGGCTTTGCCTCTAGAGTTTTTTTGGAGTAATCCGATATTTCATGTCTCTATGCTGAAGAAATATCATGGTGATGGAAACTACATTATTTGTTGGGATTCGTTCCTGCTTGATGAGAATTTGTCTTATAAAGAGAAGCCTGTAGCTATCCTCGATAGAGAAGTTTGCAACTTGAGGTCAAAGGAGATTGCATCTAAGAAGGTCCAGTGGAAGAATCATCCTGCTGAGAAGTCCACTTAGGAAACTAAGGATGATATGCACAAAAGATATCCATATCTTTTCGCTGAGTCAAGTACCCTTTCTTACCATTGCTAATTTTCCTTTGACCGTTCCGGGACGAACATTGGATAAATTGGTATCTAGTGTAATGACCCATTAGGTTGTTTTGAAAACTAGACCTATTTCTTTCATAAAAAAATATTTTGACTCTTTCCGTAAGAATTTAAATGGTAATATTGAACAATTCATTTAACTATGGTTATTTAGTTGACGGATATTTATTAAATAATTATATTTTATTAATTTATAGTTAATGATTTAAGTCCATAATTTATTTAACTCTCTTGCCACATGAACCATGTGTAGGAAGAAATTAGTGGGATTCAAAGTTTATTTATTTATTACTTCATAATTATTTACCCTAAAGAATTAAAAGACTAGGTGAGGGAAACTTGTCTATCGCGTCGACCCAGAAGTGGATGCGCTTTCAGGGAGAGCTTCAAAACCTTCAATCCTTCAAGTATGTAATGTAGATTACTAGGTACATGAATTTTGCATTGTTCTTAGAAGAAAAGAGTAGTATATTATGGGTGAGGAATCAAAGTAAATTGTTGTTCAAGTTGATGTGGAAACACACGTGGTGGTCACTTATGTTTCATGTGTCAATTTAGGGATAAATCATGACCAAGTGATTTAGGGGATAATTATTAGACAATCATGATGTGATGAATGGAGTAGAATAATAGTGCAACTGTAATTAGGCGAAGGTGAGTTTTGTGGTTAACGCTACAGGTTCATAGTTAATTTACGTCAATCTTAGGTTATTTTTCATTAATAATCACATTATGATTCAAGTTTTGATATATTGGTATAGATAATTAATTATTAGATGTATTGTATTATATGAATTCCATTAAACTTATGATAATTGGTGGTACTGAGACTTACCCTTAGACTTGAACTTTAGCAAATTGACTATAGATTGGAATGAGTTATTGAGTCCAGGATAGATTATATAGTAATATGGGTGTCTACGGACTCGTTTTCTTATGAATATTGTATACTTGATAGATTGGAAACGTTCTGAGGCATTGAGGAAAGGAAAAATATTGGAAAACTACCTTTCTTGACTTATGTTCTTCGGTGGAGGTAGCTTATTATTTATTTTATGTGATAGAGAGACTCTTGATAGTGATGGATAGTCATTGAGTGATACAGTATAATTTTCTATGTACTTAACCGGTTTTTGTGATTTAGATAACTCATGTGTTGTTGTGATTGGTCTGTAATCCCAAGACTGAGAAATCCATAATCTTGAACTTGTTCTATTAAAGTGATGCCTTGAATAAAAAAGGCTTGATGAAAGTGGAAAATGATGGTAAAGAATGAGAAATTAACTATGTTGTTGGATCGGGTGCCACAAACCGGCACAATATATTTAGATCGGGTGCCATGAACCGGCACGATATTATTGGATCGGTATCACGTTCCGACGCGATATTGTTGGATCAGGTGTCACATTCTGGCACGGGAACATTAAGGGAATACATATTAAAACAACTTAATGTATTCAATCTCAAAGAATACATATCCCAAAAGAGTGTGGTGCAGATGCATGAGTCCTCATGTGCGTTCTTGATATTGTTGATTGATTATGTATTGGCTTTATTACTGTTGTCACGTGTTCATGTTGTTTGTTGCTTTCCACCTGCTAAGTGTCATAGTTAATTTTATACTATTACTTATTCCATAGTAGTTTCTATTTTGATTTGGTCGGTAATATCTACTCAACACATGTTGTCATGTACTGACCCCTACTTGTGTTTTTTTCATTTTCTTTTTGTGGTGTGTAGCAAGTGTACAATCGACTTCGACTCGGCCTCAACTCTAGCCAGTCCCCAGCACATGAGATTTCAGGGTGAGCTATTCCTTCTAGCTCGTGTTGGATTCTCTTGGTTATGGCATGATGTCCTTAGATTTCGAACATAGACTATTCTATTTATTTATTTTGGTGTCTTTAACACTCTTAAACTTGGTATTTTGAGAGTAGATGTCCATGATGTGATGACTTTTAGATTTTGAGAATAATATGTAATAGACTCTAGAGGTTTTTTTTATTATTTACTTTAATAAGGTTTGAGCTTTTGTATTATTTCCGTATTTCATTAGTTGAATAATGAATATAAGTTGAGGTTTGAATTCGTTGGTTCGCCCACCTAGGAGGTTAAGTGTGAGTGTCACTCATGACTCGTTTTGGGTCGTGACATTCTTCTAATTATAAAATGACAATACTTTTTTTTTAAAAAAATTAAGTATTTTTATCTTTATTGTTTATTTATTTATTTACAATCAATCAATATATGTGTGTGTGTGAGAGATATTTTTTCTCCTTTTTTTTTTTTAATTTCTTCAATTATTTTATTTTATAAAATCATATCCTTAACGGATAGTTCTTTAATAAATATTCATCACCTTAAACTTTTCATATTCATAACTTCCAATTACTTAATGTATAAATTTGTAGCAGCTTAAAATCATTTTAATAGAAATTTATTTTGAGGTATATGTACCTCCCACTATAAATGTCTTCTTTATTAGAGTTTTTAATATATATTCATGTATGAGAGAAGTATTAAAAACATCCCCAAACTTTGTGCGAATTATTGGTTTCACCTCCGAACTATTGATAGGCTTAAAAACACCCTTATACTTGACGAACTAAGCTTAAATACACCCCTTCTGTGTCACATGGCACAACAACTGATTACACTCTCTTTAAGAGGGTGAAAAGTTTAAAAAAAAACGTCACATCAGATTTTTTTTTCAATTTTTTTTAGTTACCAACAATTACAATACCCTTCTTCCTATTTAACTTCTCCTCCATTAAAACTGACCTCAAAACAAGATTGAAGAAAATTTTCACTCTTTTTTAATTGCTTAATTTCACATGCTATAATATTCTTTCTCTTCCTATTGTGTTCATGACCCGCCATCATACTTGCTTCTTCATTTTTCATGTGTTTTCGTTTTTAGTTGATGTCTGTTAATGTGCAACTCGCCACATTACAGCAATATGAATTTCATAGTCACCCTTTCATTAAGAAGTTTGAAGACAAAGACAGTACTTACTTAGTGTATTTCTGTATTTAATAATTAAGAGAAAATAAAGGTTAAATTCATAGTGTACACAACTAAAGAAAACCTCCTTGGCTATGAAGTCACCTTTGTTGGGGAGAGCTTTATCCCCCAATGTGGGATTTTTCGACGCGAATTTAGATTTAGTCGGGCTCTAATGTAGGTACCGGACATCGGGTGGGAAATTTAAAAAAAAAAACTAAAGAAGTACTGAAAAATAATAAAGGCGAAATGGTCTAATGGACCCCTATATTTGTCCGAGTTTGTATTATTGACCCTTCTACTTAATCATTTACCAATTGAGCCCTTAAACTCAATAAAACACAATATATCAAATCCCTCTGACCATTGACCAAGCTTATGTGGCATTAAGATGGCTGAGTTGGCGAGAGAGTGTGACTACACGCATCTGAACGCAAGTGAACATCATATTTAAACTTAAGATATTAAAATAATAATAATAATAATAATAATAAATTAAAAAAGATCCCTCTTCTTCCCTCAACTCCACCCACTTTTTCGCTGCCATCCCCATCCCTGCCCCCAACTACTTTTTCTTTCTTCTCCACACCTATGGTCATCTTGATCTTTAACGGATATTTGGCGTTGGGACCTCCTTGACGTCAAGTTTCAAGCTGTTATCAGTGGAGGGAGAGAGGGCATTGGTTGATTTTATGGCAATGCTCGCTGGAGTCCATTGATTTTGCAGTGGAGTGAGAGAGAGAAAGGCAACACTGATACCTTTTCGCTAGAACGGGAGGCGACGAGGGTGTTTGTTGATAGATGAACAGCACGGAGAGGAGAGGTTGTCGTTGATGATTCGCAGGGAGGTCACCGGTGGTGTAGCGGCTTAGGGTTGCTTATTTTGTGGTGGTTGGAGAAGGAGGAAAGAAAATAGTGAGGGTTTGCGATGGAGATGGAGACGATGAAGGAGAAGGTACAGGTCTCGCCGGCGAGAGGAGCGGCGACATCGCCGGTGGATTTTGGATGTTACGCGGTTGCAACCGGAGTGGAGGCGTGGATTCCCCAAGTTTTTTCTTAAATAATCAATTTAAAATTTATTAATTTACCTTTTATTTAATAATTGTCCAAAAAGAAATTATTATAAAAATAAAAATGATGTGGCAAAATTTATCTTACATGGAATGTGACATCAGCGCGATTGAGAGTCACGATTAGTTGAAAGGGTTCAACATGTTGAGTTTAAATGAATTCGGGGGTTCAGATGACAAAGGGATAAGTAGATGGGTTCACAATACAAACGAGTACAAATACAAGGGTCCACCAGACCATTTAGCCTATAATAAATAAAGTAATTGACTATAGTAACTGAAAAAACAGTTAATGGCGGGTCATGAACACAATAGGAAGAGAGAATATTATAGCATATGAAATTAAGCAATTAAAAAAGAGTGGAATTTTTTTTGAATCTTGTTTTGGGTTCAATTTTAATGGAGGAGAAGTTAAATGGGAAGAAAAAGGGTATTGTAACGGTTGGTAAATAAACATTGAAGGAAAAATTTTTAAAAAAATTGATGTGACATTTTTTTAAAAAACTTTTCACACTTTTAAAGAGAGTGTAATTACTTGTTGTGCCATGTGGCATGGGAGGGTGTATTTAAGCTTAGTTTATCAAGTATAGGAATGTTTTTGTCACGACCCGATTTCTCAAGTCATGATGGCACCTACTATAACCCACCAGTAGGTAAGCCAACCCGTAACCCGGAACAACAAGTAATGGGTCTGAGGGTAGAAACTAAACAAGAGTAGGCAAATAACAATATAAACAGGCGGAAGCAAACCAAAACATACATACAAATAAAGATCCCTCCCAGAACCTGGAAGTCACTAGTACAGAGCTACTAACAAAATGAGTACAAGCCC
>NW_006238941.1:2227677-2287963 GCF_000226075.1 Solanum tuberosum | reverse complement strand
CTGACGGAATTCTCATCCGAGCGCGTTTACTCAGAATGTTGACCAAAGTCAAACTTAAGCCAAATTTCAAAGGCTAAAACGCCTAATCGCACCGACTCACACTGAAAACCTCGGGAGTCATGTCGACCATGCTACTAGCCTAAAATGACCCTTCCGGAGCTGATGGAATCGTCAGAATTGGATTCCGATGTCATCTTCTTGAACTTTTGATCGAAAATGATCGTTCAAGGTTCATAAGCTCCAAAACACAAAAACTCGCACCAAGACCAAACGAACGACCAGGATACCGAACTGTCAGTCCCAGCAAGTCATAAATGACTTGGGGTCGCTATAGCAACGCTCTAAACGACACACAAAAGGCAAGACACAGAAATGACCATGAGGGTCATTACAGTTTTTAAGTCTATCAATAGTTCGGGGATGAAACCAAGAATCCGCGCCAAGTTCGATGGTATTTTTAATACTTCTCTCTTCATGTATTCTTCTACTTTCAATTTTTATAATTCTTAATTAATTTTATTAATGTGGAGTAATATTATGTTAAAACATGGGAGGAAATTTTATTTATTTTAATTAAAAAAATATTTATTCACTTCAATCAACTTTTCACATTCCAATAATATTGCCTTCTTTATTAGAGATTCTAACATATATTCATATATTCATCCACCTTAAATTTTTTCTATTCTTAATTAATTTTATTATGTGGAGTAATAATGTATTAAAAGATGGGAGATAGAAAGACAAAAAAATATTATATATCTTTCATTATCAAATTATGTATACACGAACCAACCATTTTAGTTTTAGTTGTGCTTAGGAAATGCTCCAACATAATTTTCAATGTATTTTTTTGTTGAATAGTAGTAATCTATCTAATGAGATCATATATTGATGAATCTTTATCTTGATTACACTTACTTATATTATATGTGGTTATTCTCCGTAAAATTTCTTATTATAGGCAAAGACTTCCCATCTTATTGGTTGAAAAATTTATTATTTTTGCTTCATTACAGTTTCTTGCTCAACAGTTGCTAAATTTCAATTATTCATGCTATGTCATCTTTATTCTATATTGAGAAGTTTGATACATACGGCAAATTTCTTCTAAGGTAATTTTATGCACTCAGTCATTAAATTCATAAAAACAAATTATGCTCCTATTTTATTTCAATTTCTTTTATGATGTATAATTCTTTTTTTGATTAAATTTTTCAAGAATATAATTAGTGATTGATACTATGTAACTTAAAAAACTATTTTGAAGTTTATGACTCAAAAATATAAGAAAGAGTTAATTTTATAACAAGAAATTAAAAAGAAGATAAGAAGTTTATTATTACAAATGAATCATTTGTATTGGTTCATAAAATTAACAACATGCATTTTACACTATGTATGTTAATGCATTTGAAATAATTGTTATGAGTAGTGCGAGTGTTAAACTATTCACTAAGTAATGTTAATCTTTTGATTTTTCTTAATAAAGATACCATTCAAGTAAATTAGTAACTTCTTTTTAGATTAATGGTAGTTAGAAGAAGTTGGATAGTTCATCTCTTTTTTAATCATGTGCTAATTAATGTAGATGATGCCTTTTGTGTGGGGGAAAAAAAAGAAGAAGAAAGAAAGTGCATTATTTATAAAAGTGGAAGTGTTCACTTTTATATTAATTCTATATAATAAATGACTTCATATTATTAATTGATGGTCCATCAATTATTTTTATTTTCTTATATGTTTTGATTACCTATATCGTATATACACATAAAATTAAGCATATACAAGGCGATATGATACTTTTCTATAACAAACATTCATAATTATTTTTCCCCATTTCTATTGATATTTTCACTATTAATTTCATTTAGTTATTTTAAAGAATCTAATATTCATCATTATTAAGAAAAATTGATGTGGCATTTTAGTTACAAACTGTGTTACTAACAAAGTTGTTATGTCTGCCAAAAGAGTCAAAAATATGTATGTTACAGATCTTGACTCCATAGAAGGGGATAGTCTCACATGTCTAAGTGCTCAGACTGACAATGCTAATATGTGGCACAGACGACTGGGACACGTGAGCTCATCCTTGCTGAACAAACTTGTTGCAAGGGACCTGGTCTGTCACGACTCAAGGGTACCCCCTAAACACAACATGACACATAACACCCCTAAAGGCACTATGTAAGCCACTTAGCATATCATCACATAAATAAAGAACAATGAAGAGTTAAAACACATTTTCAAGTCTTAAGAAGTTTTCATAAAAGCAAAGCGGAAGTCTAGATATAGTCTCATTTAGCCATCTATTACAATCGAAGCCTCAAAATAGGGTCACAACCCTTACAGAAAAAAATCTGAAAGTCTAGTACAATGAAAGAAATGGAACAACAAGACATCACTCGTCCTCAGATCCATGAGGACTCATCATAAGCTTTGGAGAATAGTCAATCCAAGCTTTGAACAGAACGAAGATCACCTCAAACGTCGGAACCTACACTTTGTAGAAAAATGTAGAAGAAATATGGATTAGTACAAAAATGCACTAAGTATGATAGCCATGCATAAAAATTCTTGAAAATCGTGCTAAAAGGACATTTTAGTTGAAATGATTACACTTTACCAAGTTTAGAGTTCATCAGGAAAATTAGTGTAAAAGCATATGATACAAGCATATTCAACATATTGATCATCATATCATAATGGAAACAAACCATAAGTACCCTCAAATCATTCTTGTGCATTGTATGAATAAGATCCCATAGTCCTACCCACACTAAGGAAAGCTTATTAAGTGATTATAGTTCATAACTCCAACTCTAGTTCATACTATCATAGTGGAATTAGCTTTAACCGACATAGACCATGAGAGCTTAATCATGGAATTTGGTGTCTACCCCACACCGAAAAGGGGTGTCCTACTTGCCTAAGGTAGAGGTAAACTATTAGATTAAGGTTTCTTTCTCGGCGGAAGACTATGCCAAAGTGTATACAAGGGAAATAGTGGGGTTCCTTTATCGATTATATCGGATCGGGGTCCTCAATTTACTTCTCACTTTTGGAAGTCGTTCCAAAAAGGTCTTGGTACTAAAGTTGAGCTTAGTTGAGGTAAAATTGAGCTTTTCTAGCCCACATAGGTCTTTAGGTAATGGATCCACCTAAGCTAATAACATTCTTATCCTGCATCAACACAACACCAAAACCAGAATGTGAAGCATTACAATAAATAATAAAATCTTTACCTTCCACCGGTAATGCTAGGATGGATAGGTGCGGTGGTCAAGAGAGTCTTGAGCTTTCGGAAACTCTCCTCACATTTTTCAGTCCATTCAAATGGTATCTCCTTTTTGGTCAAATTAGTCAAGTGAGTGACAATAGAAGCAAAGTTCTTCCCAAATCGTCGATAGTAGCTAGGGAACCCCACAAAACTCCTAACTTCCGTCACAGAGTTAGGCCGAACCTGATTCTTAACCGCCTCAATCTTTTGAGGATCTACCATTACCCCTTCTTTTGACACTACACGTCCCAAAAATGCAATCGAAGTCAACCAAAATTCACACTTAGAAAATTTAGCATAAAACCTTTGTTTCCCAAGAACACCCAAAACAATGCGAAGTTGGTCTGCATGGTCTTCCTCACTTTTTGAATAGACCAAAATATCATCAATAAAAACTATGACGAAAGAATCAAGAAATGGCTTAAACACCCCATTCATTAAACTCATAAAAGTTGCAGGCGCGTTGGTCAAACCAAAAGACATAACCAAAAACTCATAGTGCCCATATCGAGTCTTAAACGCCGTCATAGGCACATCCTCAGGCCTAATTTTTAACTGATGGTAGCCAGACCTTAGATCAATCTTAGAGAAAACTGATCCACCTTACAATTGGTAAAAAAGATCATCTATTCGAGGCAAAGGATACTTGTTTCGAATAGTGACCCTATTCAATTGTCGGTAATCTATACACATTCTCATACTACCATTATTTTTCTTAACAAACAGCACTGGGGCACCCCATGAGAAATACTAGGACAAATAAATGCCTTATCAAGAAGCTCTTGGATTTGAGCCTTCAGCTCTCTTAATTCTACTGGAGCCATGCGATATGGAAGGATAAAAATGGGACGCGTACCAGGTTCTAAATCAATGCAAAAGTCTATAACCCTATTCGGAAGCATACCAGGCAAGTCGTTAGGAAACACTTCTCTAAATTCTGACACCACAGGAATAGACTCAATAGATGGAATCTCAACCTCAACATCCCTAATATGAGCCAAATAAGCCAAACAACCCTGCTCTACCAGTTTACTAGCCCGAATGGAGGATATGATCTTAGCTATCTTAGGCTTGTACACCCTTTACTACTCTAATTTTCCCTTCCTAAAATTTCTAGAGTTACAAACTTAGTAATACAGTTAAGCACAACATAATAGGGGGACAACCAAGTCATGCCTAAGATTATATCAAAATTAGTCAAATCCAAAATCACCAAATCAGCCCAAGTCTGAAAACCATAAACAAAATAGGACAAGCATGATAGACATGGGTAACTATGTCTGACTCTCCAACTGGAGTAGAAACATGGATAGGGACATCAAGTATATCACAAATCATAGCAAATTCTGAGGCAAATCACACGGATACATAGGAATAAGTAAAACCCGGATCAAATAACACATTAGCACCGCATCAGACACCTCTGCATCATTCTTGCCTAGAAAGGCATAACATTGAACCCTATCATCTTGACGAGCCACTTCCCTTCCTAGTTGCACGTTACCCATGCCAGTGCTACCATTTCCTCTACCTCCACGGTCTCGCTGATTAACTCCTCGCCCACCTTGTGTACGCTCTCGACCATTATTACAATTCCCCGCATGTACCACTACTCTAGACTGCTGTTGCGCGGAATCTAACACAAGTGGGTGGGGACAATCTCTCCTCATATGCCTAGGTTCACCACAATTGTAACATATAAGTTCAAAAGATGGCCTGGTGCCCGCTGAAGGTGCGACTCCCTAGCTATCCTGAATCAAATTATGCAGTGGAGTTCCCGAGTAATTACATGTGAGGCTGGTATCGCAGACTGAATTGGCTTGGCTGCAAGAGTTGGCCTCCTTGAACCTCTGGAATAAGAACCTTGAAAGTTGCCTGAATTCTTGGCTCTTTTTGCCAATGCCTTAGCCTGACCGTTTCGCCTCACCCACTCCACTTTCTTAACACAGTCTGTTACCTCATTAAAGCTCCTCCCTGCAGAGGTCATATGAACAGATAATAACTGCAACTCAGAATTTAGCCCCCTAATAAATAAACAGATCCTCTCCTCCCTAGTAGTCACCAATTGAGTAGCACAGTTAGACAAATCATGAAACTTGGCATCATAATTAGCCACGTACATACTACCTTGCTCCAAAGCCATGAACTCATCCTTCTTGAGATCTTTCAAAGTCCTAGGGACATATTTCTCTAAAAATAGAGCATGAAACTGGGTCGAAGTGAGTGGAAGTAAAACTGAAGATCAGTATTCCATGTAATCTCTCCATCACTGCTTGGCCTAACCTTGAAGCTGAAAAGTCACGAACTCAACCTCATGCTGATGGACAATTCCCAACTTATGAAGCATCTCATATCAATCTAAGATAAACTCATAAGCATCCTCATTCTCAGAACCAAGAAACACAGGGGGCTTTAACTTCAAAAACTTAGTCAACATTTCATGCTCATTGCTATTCTTTCCCACTTCCATTTCGGAATTGGCATTCTTTGAATCAAACCTGCAGGTCTTCGGTGTTCATATTTCACTTGTTTGCAATTTTGACACTTAGCCACAAACTCCGCTATATCCTTCTTCATGCCTGACCACCAATAAATTCTCTTCAAATCTCGGTACATCTTGGTCACACCCGGATGAATAGAATATTGCGAACCATGGGACTCTATCAACAATTTTTGAATCAAATCATCAACTCGAGGAACACAAATCCTCCCTTTAAAATTGAGCACACCTTCTGCATCAATAGTGGTCTCTTGTGTCTTACCAATCACAGTCTTCTTTCTAAGCTCCTCCAAATTCTCATCCTCAAACTAATTGGCCTTGATCTCCTCAATGAATGTGACCCTTACTTCAATACTAGCTAACACCCTACCTTTTTCTGAGATGACCAACTTCATGAACTTAAACTTTAAGGTTTGAATTTCTTTAGCCAAAGGTCGCTTGGTTAGATTCAAGCAAGCTAGACTGCCCATACTCACCGCTTTTCGACTCAAAGCATCTGCCACCACATTAGCCTTACCCGGATGGTATTGAATGATCACATCATAAACTTAAGTAACTCCATCCACCTTTATTGTCTCAAATTCAGATCCTTTTGAGGGAACACATGATGTATCAACACAACACCCAAACCAGAATGTGAAGCATCACAATAAACAATAAATTCTTTACCTTCCACCAGTAATGCTAGGAGGTACGGTGGTCAAGAGAGTCTTGAGTTTTTGGAAGCTCTCCTCACATTTTTTAGTCAATTCAAATGGTATTTCCTTTTTGGTCAAATTAGTCAAGTGAGTGGCAATAGAAGCAAAGTTCTTCACAAATCGACGATAGTAGCTAGCGAGCCCCACAAAACTCCTAACTTCCGTCACAGAGCTAGGCCAAACCCAATTCTTAACCGCCTCAATCTTTTGAGGATCTACCATTACCTCTTTTTTTGACACTACATGTCCCAAAAATGCTACCGAAGTCAACCAATATTCACACTTAGAAAATTTAGCATAAAACCTTTGTTTCCCAAGAACACCCAAAACAATGGGAAGATGGTCGGTAAGCTCTTCCACACTTTTCGAATAGACCAAAATATCATCAATAAAGACTGACGAAAGAATCAAGAAATGACTTGAACACCCAATTCATTAAACTCATAAAAGCTACAGGTGTGTTGGTCAAACCAAAAGACATAACCAAAAATACATAGTTCCCATATCGAGTCCTAAACGCCGTTTTGGGCACATCCTCAGGCCTAATTTTTAACTGATGGTAGCTAGACCTTAGATCAATCATAGAGAAAACTGATGCACCTTGCAATTGGTAAAAAAGATCATCTATTCGAGGCAAAGGATACTTGTTTCGAATAGTGACCCTATTCAATTGCTAGTATTTTATACACATTCTCATACTACCATCTTCTTTCTTAACAAACAACACTGGGTCACCCCATGAGAAGCACTAGGACGAATAAATGCCTTATCAAGAAGCTCTTGGATTTGAGCTTTCAGCTCTCTTAATTCTGCTGGAGCCATGCGATATGGAGGGATAGAAATGGGATGCGTACCAGGTTCTAAATCAATGCAGAAGACTATATCCCTATTTGGAGGCATACCAGGCAAGTCATTAGGAAACACTGCTCTAAATTCTGACACCACAAGAATAGACTCAGTAGATGGAGTCTCTACCTTAACATCCCTAATATGAGCCAAATAGGCCAAATAATTTTTCCCTTCCCGAAATTTCTAGAGTTACAGACTTAGTATAACAGTTAAGCACGACAAAATAAGGGGACAACCAAGCCATGCCTAAGATTATATCAAAATCAGTCAGATCCAAAATCACCAAATCAGCCCAAGTCTGAAAACCCATAAACAAAATAGGACAAGCACGATAGACATGGGTGACTATGACTGATTATCCAACTGGGGTAGAAACATGGATAGAGACATCAAGTATATCACAAATCATAGCCAATTATGAGGCAAATCACACGGATACATAGGAATAAGTAGAACTCAGATCAAGTAACACATTAGCACCACATTAGACGCCTCTTCCTCATTCTTGCCCAAAAAGGCATTACAGTGAGCCCTATCATCTTGACGAGCCACTTCCCTTCCTGGTTGCACGTTACCCCTGCCTGCGTTACCATTTCCTCTACCTCTACAACCTCGATGGTTACCTCCTCGCCCACCTTGTGGATGCCCTTGACCATTATCACCATTCCCCGCGAGTACAAATGCTCTAGACTGCTGTTGCGCGGAATCTAACACACGTGGCTGGGGACAATCTCTCTTCATATGCCCAGGTTCACCACAGTTGTAACATGTAAGATCAAAAGATGGACTGTTGCCCACTGAAGGTGCGACTCCCTGGCTATCCTGAATCAAATTACGAGGTGGAGTTCCCGAGTAATTACTTGTAGAGGCGGCCATAGTGGACTGAATTGGCTTGGCTGCAAGCGTTGGACTCCCTGAACCTCTAGAATAAGAACCTTGAAAGTTGCCTAAATTCTTGGCCCTTTTTGCCAATGCCTTAGCCTGACCGTCTCGCTTCACCCCCTCAACTTTCTTAACATAGTCTGTTACCTCATTAAAGCTCCTCCCTGCAGAGGTCATATGAACAGATAATACCTGCAACTCAGAATTTAGCCCCCTAATAAATAAATGGATCCTCTCCTCTTCAGTAGTCACCAATTGAGTAGCATATCTAGACAAAGCATGGAACTTGGCTTCATAAGCAGCCACAGACATACCACCTTGCTCCAAAGCCATGAACTCATCCTTCTTACGATCCCTCAAAGTCCTAGACACATACTTGGCCTCATAAGTAGCCACAAACATACTACCTTGCTCCAAAGCCATGAACTCATCCTTCTTGCGATCTCTCAAAGTCCTAGGCCCATATTTCTCTAAAAAAAAGCATGAAACTGAGTCCATGTGAGTGGAGGTAAAACTGAAGATCTGCATTCCATGTAAGCTCTCCACCACTGCTTGGCCTCACCTTGAAGCTGAAAAGTCACGAGCTCAACCCCATGCTGATGGACAATTCCCAACTTATGAAGCCTCTCATAGCAATCTAAGATAAATTCATAAGCATCCTCATTCTCAGAACGAAGAAATACAGGAGTCTTTAGCTTCAAAAACTTAGTTAACATTTCATGGTCATTACCAGTCATAAGAGAACCCAACAAAGGACGGAAGAAAGCATCATTACCTCCCGTTCCACCCGTCTTGGGTGTAGTTCTAGCAACAGGGGGATTGGTGGGAGCTTGAGTTGCTTGAATAGAAGGAAGCACTCCAAGACCAACCAACCCTTTCAAGATTGGCATGATATGTTGAGCTAACACTAAGTCTATGGGATGGACACCGGTCATCTCAGCCTGCACCTCTTCCTCTTGTCCAACCTCCTCAACATTCTCAATATTTTCAACAATAACATTTTCCTATATCTCTTCATGATGCGTAGGAGGGTTCTCATTCCTAGGAACTTTCTCAACAGGAGCTCCATCCCCAGTAGGTGCAACTCTTCCACGGACTCTACCCCTAGCTCTTCCTCTACCCCTACCTCGACCGCGACCTCTCCCTGTAGATTCCTCAGCTGGAGCATTGACAGGAGCTATGGGCCTGACGCCGTTGTATCTAGTGTTAACCATCTGCTGACAGAGGAGTGAAGGAGGTTAGATACCAATTTGAATCGACAGATACCAATTGGAATCAAGTTATAGAATGAAAGGAGATAAGAAAATAGAGAGAGTTCCTAAAGTCCTATAACCTCTCGAAGAAAAGTAAAGTCGTCCTCGTACCATTCCTCAAGACTCTACTAGACTCTTTTTGGTACTTCGAGATCAACGAACCTAGGCTCTGATACCAACTTTGACACGACCCAGACCGTCGTGATTGGCACCCACCCTAACCCTCCGGTGGGAGAACCATTCATACTAATTAGCTAACCAACTTAATCAAAATACTAAAGCATTTAAAGTTACAGAAACAAGTTAAATGATAAGAAAAGAAAATAGAGAGTTCCCATAAATTCCAAACCAACAATCTAACAACTAAACAAATGCGGAAAATATGCCTAGAACCTGAAAGTCAATGTATCAAAATATCTAAAGTTCAACAAATCTAAACAAGAAGGGATACAACCCCAAAGTAATGAACTAATCAACTAACTAGAACAATCTTAGTCTAGAATGTGGACATAGACGAAATGAGAACTCATGACAACCCAAAAAATTTAGCTCACCCTTGAATTTGAAGCGATCACTGATCTTCTAGACGAGGTCTGTCAATAGCCGCCTAAAGATGCCCTGTACTCAACAAAGAAAGAGCAAGTGCAGTATCAGTACACAACCACAGTGTACTGGTAAGATCACACGGCTATCCCACTACGTGCAACATACATAAGTCTATACATTAATATAATCACATGCATATATCGAACATATACAATATTATCAACATTTACGAACAACGAACAACTTCACATTTCTCAAAATACACAAATATGACAAGTCATTGGTCCTCTCATGGAACCCAAACCCAAATAGTTAGCATACCGAAACGTGGTACCTCTAATTCGTATTTCGATCCCTAATACTTAGAATTTTGGGTAATTATCATTGGGGAAGGGTTTTGGCCTGAAGTTAATGGTGGGAAAACGCCCTAGTTGTACATTAGGATCATGGGTTTAGTCTTGGGTTATTAAGATTGTTATAATCCGGGTAAAATAAACCTGTTTATTGATCCTTGCGTTAAATTACTTGTTTATAGACCGCGAACAAGTGGAAAGAATCCAAAAAGGGAAGACTCAAGTGTCTTAGGAGGATTCAAGCTTGGTTTCGAGGCAGGTGATGGTTTGATTTCCTGTTGTGTGATATATGCCTAATAATTGTTTGATTGTATGCGTGCATATATTTGAATAAGGAATGTGAATCAATCTAATGAAATGATGATGTGTGAACAGTACATGTCATGAACCTGTTACTTGATTGTATGATTTGAGTATTGTTCATTATGGATGTGATTGTGATTGTGGTTGTGCTGATTGGATCGGGTGTCACGTTCTGACACATATATTGAATTGGGTGTCACATTCCGACACATATATTAGATCGAGTGTCACGTTTCGATACACTAACAATTTGGGTATGGGTTCCATGAGAGGACTACTTGTGATGCTTATGTTTATATGTAATTGTCATTGAAATTGGGAAATTGGATGTTGCTCCTAAAATGATAACTGAACTGTATTCTGTATATGTGTGCTTACTTTGTTGTAATTATTTGTTGTATATTGTTCTTATGGGAGTAACTGCGTGATTCTATCAGTACACTGTATTTTCTCTACTGATACTGCACTTGCTCTTTCTTTGTTGAGTACAAGGCATATTTAGGTGGCTATTGATAGACTTGAGTTAGGAGACTATTGAGCGTGATCGGATTCAAGGGTGAGCCAGTTCTTTCAGGCTGCCACGAATCTTTCTTGTTTAAGTCCACTCTTTTCGGACTCAGACTATTGGTTTAGGCTGTTTTGTTTATTTTTTGGGGTTGCGCCCCCTTTTCTTAGACTTGTTAGTTAATCAGAGTTTTGGTACAATGACTTTCAGTTCTAGGGGTTGAGTTTCCGCATTAGTTATTTTGTTAGACCTTCGGAGTTTATGAGAACACCGTAATTTCTTTTAGTCATTTAAACCTGCTTCTGTATCTTTAAATGCTTAGTTTTTTGTTAATTGCTTAGTTGGGTTGTAGTAATGGTTCTTCCACCGGAGGATTAACATGGGTGCCAATTATGACGGCCTGGGTCGTGACAGGAGAAAGGACAAAAGCTGCTACATATTGAATAGTTTACAAATGTTTATTGCTCACTATGATAAATTAAGGATGTTAGTGTCGTTCAACTTGAATACAAGTTGTGATAGAATTAGTTATGATGAGATTAATTATGATGAGATAACTTATGATGAGATTTGTTATGATGAAATAAATTATGGTGAAATTAGTTATGATGAGAAAAGTTATGCAGATTATGTCATATTGAGTGTTTGGTTTATTGGATTCAAAATAATATGTATTGCATATATTTTAAGAACATATTGTTTGTTTACAAAACTACTTTTGACTTTATTCAGTTTTTTATATTTTCTTTGCAAGTTTTTAGTTATTCATTCTTTAAAAAATTTCTTTCATCTTATTTAGCTTAAATATTTTTGTTTGTGGAGCTATGCATTCTCATGATGGTACCATATGTATTTAAAAATAATTTTTCCTTCTTATTTAGCTTTAAAATAGTACTTTCATATTAGATTTGTTGAAATAAAAAAGCATTTATGAGAAATCAAAATATAAATAAACATCACTATTAGTCAAACAAATTCATAAATAAAAATTATATTTATATAGTGTAATTTTTAATAGAAAAATATCATAAAAATAAGGATCAATGAAGGTTGTGAATGCTATCATACATGATATTAAAAATAATGTAAATATACATAAATGTAAAAAGTGATGTATAAATAGGGTTTAAAGGGTATCTTTGTCATTTACCTATTTTATTTTGGGATAAGTTATTCCGGGATTATACCACCCAAGGAGAAGGATAACTTATCCCGATACTACTTATTAATTCCAGAGCAAGTTATCCCGAACTTACTAACCAAACAACAAATTAAGTGCGACTATAATTTAATTCCACAACTATTTGATATTATCTTTCACACCAAAGGACCTCTTATAGTTTAAGATGTTGTGGCCCAAAATTCCTATAAAAAAGTGTAATTATTTCTCCATGCTAATGACACCCTAAGAGGGTGATATAAATAGGAAATGTTATATTCCGTGTGGGTTGTGTTTAAGAGTAACACCTCATAATTTAAATACTAAGCTAATACAATAGCGATAATTTTGAGAGATTTGAGGTAACTAAAATTTATGGTAAAACTAGCCTATTTAACAAGTCATGTTTATTTATCATGTAATAACTTTTTCTCCTCAATTATTTAAGTTTTTATGTGAATTAATTAATTAATATATTAGTAAACTTAAAGAGTTAAACTTAAATTAAACAAAAAAAAAATGTTTTTCTAGTTTTAGAAGTATTTACTTTAAGATGAATTTGATACAATTCAACATAATCCCAAAAAAGTAATCAAATTTGAAATGGCGGCTTAGTCACTATACTGGTTGCTATACTATATTTAGTGGCAATAATAAATATGAATATATTTTAACAATTTTAAATATAATGATATTAATGGATTAATTATCGTTAAATATTTTTGCAACAACATCTAAAAGACAAATTTATACTCCACTAAATGTCTCTTTCATTGTAGCGAGCGTTGTAATGAAATGAAAAGTTTCATGCAATTTTTTGTGAAGTTCCCAGGATTATGTATTGAATGTCATTAAAAAAAATGTGTTGAATGTCAATTAAGATATACGTAGAGCAATGGGTCCATCCATCACCTTTGAATTTTTTTGAAGAGGTTATTAAGGCACCATACACCTCTTGCACATGTTTGAATTTTAATATGCTCCTAATTTACTTACATATTTTTTCATCAAAAAATTATATTATTTAGTCAGATAAAAATATTTTATATATATATATATATATATATTGACATTTTATGACTTCCACTCAATTTTACTTCGTTGTATTTCAACGCCCTTTAATGGAAATTCTGACGCCACCATTACTAGTATAGAGGTCTAAGTCAAACCTGTATATGAAGGTGAAAAGCATAAGTTTCATGCTTTTGAAGAAAAATAAATGCGTTAATTAGGTTTCGAAAAATGAAGAAGCTAGCTCGTTTTTGATGATGTATTTCTTTGTGGAGGGCTCAAGATTGGACTTTCAACAAAGAAAATAGAAAATTTAGTGTTTGATTGAATATATATTTGAAGGAAGGAAAACCTGATGACTATTTCTATGACTAATTCAACATAAACTGAAACAATGTGCGGCTAACCATTTGTCAATGAAGGCCTACCTTGCTTCATGAATGATTGAGTAATTTCATAAAAGGACTGAAACAAACCTCACTGAAAACGTTGTTCAATTTCTCATTCATATAACCAAAGTATATTATAGAAGAAAAAAAGGGTGGGCGCTTATGTCAGCACACAAATAAAAAAAAATATACGCTATTTGAAAATAAAAAAAAGTATGAAAGTAATGACTCATTAAAGGTATATATTTTATTTTTTGGTGTATAAATGATCTTTCCTTAAATACAAAACATTTCTAAAGTAGCGTATTCAATTGCAAATAAGTTTCACACTTTCTTATATCCTAATAGAAAATAGTTTGTAATTGCTAAAACAATATATAAAAAATAACTCTTGAAAGAAAGTGATCTTTCACGCGTCAAATTCATAATTTCTCTATTATCTTTTTCTAACATCAAGTCGATCAAATAATATCGCATAAATTATTTTAAACGTGATACATATTGTTCAACCCTATCCATAGACCATAGCTAAATGGCTCCATCAAGCACATGCAGTTTACTGTGTCTGATAATGTTATTCCTCTCTACCCACAAATAAAATCTTCATTCACACCCCATAATTTCTTCAGCTGAGCTGTCTACTTTCTTCTTGTTTCCCCAAATATGCGGTGTTGGAATTTTTATTAAGAAGGTTTAAAATATATATAATAAACACATGGAAAAGTTAAATAAGATGTAATATTTATTATATGTACATACAAATAATTTCAATTATATATATACGGTATTTAATAGTCCATAATTGTAACATGTTCTTACTAAATTGACGTTAATTTTTGGTTGTGCAATTAACTTGTTATAACCTTGTAATTTTTTGGGTATTTGAATTATGTAATTTTTTCGTTGAAGGAGATTTCAAACCTTTTTGATTTTATCTGCTTTGTTCTGATAAATACGATTGAGGTTCCTTCCCATTATTCTATACATATGTCATAGTTAAAAATTATATATATGTTGAAATTTAATTATTCAAAGTAAGATTCTAATCATGATTAAAACAATAAATCTCTCTTTTTGTTTACTCTCGAAATATTTGGCAATTTATAGTTCTAGCTAGATAATATCTTATCCACACAAGTGGCTCAAAATTGTATGAACTTTTCTAAGCAGAGTAAGATTTTCGTAAGAAAAATGACGGCAGCACTTACGATTTATTTATTTATTTTCTGTTGCTACTTTATTGCTAAAATCCTCCGTAACTATGAGTCACAACAAAAACAAAAATATAAAAAATTAGATAAAATATCCGTTGGATTAAATTTTCCTACTCAATATATAATTTATTAGTTATTATTGGAAAAATTGTATAAAATAATAAATTATTAATTCAAATTAAATATTATAATCACAATTTTATTTAATTCTAATTCGTAGCAAACACTTTGCCATTTGCCTCTCTTCCCAGAAATCTCGCTCTCCACTCTCCCTGATCTCTCTTGCCACTCTCCCTTGCCTCTCTCACTTTATACAAACAGAAATGTATAAATTGTGTTTGTGTTTGTATAAAACGAGAGATAACTATATATACAAATACAAATACAAATACATATTTCTTCATCCTATACACTTATAATTATACAATACAAATCTTCCCTTGCCCAGTTCTCTATTACCTTTCTCTCTTTCTCGCTTTATACATACACAAATTATACAAATACAATGTATAATTTGTGTTTGTATAAAGCGAGAGAGAGATTTGATATACAAATACAACTGTTTAAACTCGATTCAATTGTATACTAATTTAAATTCTATGCAGATATACAAACACAAAGAACATATACATATACAAACGTAATTTTCATAGATACGACGCCTGATTTATACAAATCGCTGCGAGTTATACAAATTAGATGTCTGCGATTTTATACAAATCAAAATTGCATGCAATTTTTATACAGATCTGATGCTTATGTTTGCTATGGAGAACAAATAGCAAAATTATTGCTATAGAGCGATAATATAATTTTTATATTTGCTAAACCTAAAATTTACTCATCTTAAAAATAGTCCAGCGGCCCACTTTTGTTTCATGCGAAATGCATTTATCATCATTTTTTCGAATTGTTTCAGTATCCCATAATCCCACGGTGAAAATCATAGTAGAGCATATATAACCACTTTTACATATAAGATAAAATAAAAATATTTTAAAAATAAAAATATTTTAAAAATAAATAATATTAAACATTTTAAAAAAATTACATCATTTTGACAGAAAGTGTAAAGGAATTAGCGTAGATGGATGCATATACATCTCTGATGTATAGTTATGCATTATATATACGATGATATACTATTTATAGAATATTCATACATTACATGCATGCAGCAATTTTGGTTGAAATTATTTTTTACCGCCTACTGTCACGATCCAGACCGTCGTGATTGGCACCCACACTAACCCTCCGGTGGGAGAACCATTCATACTAATTAGCTAACCAACTTAATCAATACTAAGGCATTTAAGGTTATGGAAGCAAGTTTAAATGCTAAGGAAAGATATAGGGAGTTTAAAAAGACTAACAACCAAACTAACATTGTGGAAATAACGCCTAGAACCTGAAAGTGAACGTACCAAAACATCTAAAGTTCAACCATATGTCTAAACAAGATGGGTACAACCCCAAACTAAACATAGAAATCTAAAGAAATATTCTAAGTCCGAAATGTGGACATAGACAGAAAGAGCACTCATGGTAGCCTGGAAGAACTGACTCACCCTTGAATTTGAACGATCACTGATCTTCTAAGCGAGGTCTGTCAATAGTTGTCGAAAGATTGCCTGTACTCAACAAAGAAAGAGCAAGTGCAATATCAGTACACAACCACAGTGTACTGGTAGGATCGCACGGCTATCCCACTAAGTGCAACATATATAAGCTATTACAACACAATAATAACATGCATACACCGAACATATACAATATCAATATCATTTACGAACAACGAACAGTTTCACAATTCTCAAATATCACAGTTATGTCAAATCAATGGTCTTCTCATGGAACCCACACCCAAACTATTAGCGTACCGGAATGTGGTACCCGACCCAATATTTATATCGGAACGTGGCAACCGATCCCATGTTTATTTCGAAATGTGGCAACCGATTCAAGTTAGTGTGTCGGAACGCAACACCCAATCCATTCAACAAACCACAATCACAATCACAATGTATATTCTCACAATCATACAACAAGAGGTGATTCATGGCATACAATTATTCAATTATCCTCATATTCGACTAGTGTGATCAATAATGCAACATTCACATACATACACGTATTATAATGAAGCAAGATCATACATATATCACACAATCATGAAATCACAACCATCAACTACCTCGAAACAAGCTTGAATCCCCTAAGAAACTTGATTCTCCCTTCGGATTCGTTCCACTTGTTCTTGGTCTACAAACGATAAATATAACACGAGAATCAATAAACAATAACTAATTACCCAAATTACTAACAATTCTATCAACCCTAGATCCATACCCCATCGATCCCCCATACCCAGATTAGGGCTTTACTTCACCATGATTCCAGATCAAAACCCTTCCCCATCGATAATTACCCACTAGATTACGTTCTACAGATCGAAAAATGGATTCGGGGAGTTTAAAATCTTACCTTTAGCCTCAAGAATGGTGAAAAATTGTCAAGAAAACCCTTGGGTTTGTTCCTTAGCTCCCAAGTTCGAAAATTGCAGAATAAAATGTTTTTGGGATTTATTTCCGACTTTAAATCGCGACTGTCCCACCACAGCGGTACTCACCACGCTACAACGGCCCCACCCTGGCGGGAATAATCCTGCCTTAGCTGTTTGCACGGGACCAGTGAGTCGATTTAAGAATTCCACTCCCATTTCACAACACACCTACATCCCATGACACTCAAAAAATACCCGTTCACGCTAAAATCAATTTCGTGAGTTCTACCCGCCTGAATTCAATTCCCTAAAGTCGTACGGGTTCCTTAACGTCTTAGGCTATCCACTAATTTGATCAAATTCATCATTAGATCACCCAATTATTACCAGATTTCTCTAGACTTTAAAGACTCCGATATCGTCCAAATCTGAACTAGGTTGGGAAAATCCAAGTTAATACGAAAAAGTTTTCCGGCCCCAAAAGTTTCCCCGTTAGCTTTTCTATAATGACGGGAACAAGTCGTTACAATAGATACCAATTTACCCATCACTCGTCCCCGAGTGACAAACTTAGGAAAAACAGCCTAACTAAAGAATGGAGTAGTACTTGAATCGATGAACAATTGGGGATACTTGTCTCGCATGTCCTTATTGGTTTCCCAAGTAGCTTCCTCAACTGGACGATGCTTCCATTGAACCTTCACGGACTTAATCTCCTTGGTCCTCAACTTATGCACATCACGATCAAGAATTGCAACCGGTTCCTCTTCATATTGGAGGTCTTTGTCTAACACGATTGAGTCCCATATAATGATGTAATCCCCGTCACCATGATATCTCTTCAACATGGACACATTAAATACCGGATGAACTCTGGATATATTAGGAGGTAAAGACAATCTATAAGCCACTGGCCCTACACATTGAAGAACTTTAAAGGGACAAATGTTTCGCAGACTTAACTTTCCCTTCTTGCCAAATCTCATCACCCCTTTCAAGAAGAACAGTCTCACCGGTCTGAAATGCCATATCTCTTACCTTATGGTCTGCATACTTTTTCTGTCTATCTGGGATGCTAAAAGCTTAACTTGAATACCTCTCACCCTATCTTGAGCATCCTTTACTAAATCAACTCCCAAAGGTTTCACATCTCTAACCTTGAACCACCCTATGGGTGATCTACATCCCCTCCCATAAAGTGCCTCAAACGGTGCCATATCTATGCTGGAGTGGTAACTATTATTGTAACAGAACTCACACAAAGGTAAGAAATGATCCCAATGCCCTCCAAAATCAATCACACATGCCCTCAACATGTCTTCTTACATTTGAATTGTCCTCTCCGATTGCCCGTCCGTCTGTGGATGGAAGGGTATACTAAAAGTGAGTTGTGTGCCCAATTCCTCATGCAATTTCCTCTAAAACTTGGATGTAAATTGGGTACCACAGTCTGAGATGATATAGAGGGGCACCCCATGCAACCTCACTATCTCTTTCACATACACCTTAGCCAATTGTTCAGCATTATAATCTATTCTTACCGAAATAAAATGGGCTGACTTAGTCAATTTGTCAACCACAACCCAAATAGAATCAAACTTCCCCAAAGTCTTGGGAAGACCAACCACGAAATCCATGGCTATCCTTTCCCACTTCCATTTCGTAATTGGCATTCTCTGAAGAAAACCTGCATGCCTTTGATGTTCATACTTCACTTTTTGGCAATTTTGACACTTAGCCACAAACTCTGCTATATCCTTCTTCATGCGCGGCCACCAATAAATTCTCTTCAAGTCTCGGTACATCTTGGTCACACCTGGATGAATAGAATATCGTGAGCCATGGGATTCTGTCAATAATTTCTGAATCATGTCATCAACTCGAGGAACACAAATCCTTCCCTTAAAACTGAGCACACTTTCCGCATCAAGAGTGGTCTCTTGTGCCTTACCAATCGCAGTCTTCTTCTTAATTTCGTTCAAAGTTTCATCCTCAAATTATTTGGCCTTGATCGCTTCAATAAATGTGGCCCTAACTTCAATGCTAGCTAACACCCCACCTCTCTCTGAAATGCCCAACTGCATGAACTTAGACTCCAAGGTCTGAAATTTCCTTAGCCAAGGTTTGCTTGGATACACTCAAGCAACCTAAACTACCCATACTCACCGCTTTTCGACTCAAAGCGTCTGCCACCACATTAGCCTTACCCGGATGGTATTGAATGGCCACTTCATAATCTTTAAGTAACTCCATCCACCTTCGCTGTCTCAAATTCAGATCCTTTTGAGTGAATACATGCTGCAAACTACGATGATCAGTAAACACTTCGCACTTGACCCCATAGAGATAATGCCGCATGATCTTAAGAGCAAACACTACCGCTACCAACTCGAAATTATGTGTTGGGTAATTCCTCTCGTGCACCTTCAATTGACGCGATGCATAAGCTATAACATTCTTATCCTGCATCAACACAGTCCCAAACCAGAATGTGAAGCATCACAATAAACAATAAAATCTTTACCCTCAACCGGTAATGCTAGAATGGGTGCGGTGGTCAAAAGAGTCTTGAGCTTTTGGAAGCTCTCCTCACATTTTTCAGTCCATTCAAATGGTATCTCCTTTTTTTGTCAAATTTGTCAAGTGAGTGGCAATAGAAACAAGGTTCTTCACAAATCGACGATAGTAGCTAGCGAGCCCCACAAAACACCTAACTTCCGTCACAGAGCTAGGCCGAACCCAATTCTTAACCGCCTCAATCTTTTGGGGATCTACCATTACCCCTTCTTTTGAAACTACATGCCCTAAAAATGCGACTGAAGTCAACCAAAATTCACACTTAGAGAATTTTGCATATAACTTTTGTTTCCCAAGAACACCCAGAACAATAGGAAGATGGTCGCCATGCTCTTCCTCACTTTTTGAATAAACCAAAATATCATAAATAAAGACTATGACGAATGAATCAAGAAATGACTTGAACACCCCATTTATTAAACTCATGAAAGTTGCGGGCGCATTAGTCAAAACAAAACACATAACTAGAAATTCGTAGTGCCCATAACGGGTTCTAAACGCCGTCTTGGACACATCCTCAGGCCTAATTTTAAACTGATGGTAGCCAGACCTTAGATCAATCATAGAGAAAACTGATGCACCTTGCAATTGGTCAAAAAGATCATTTATTCTAGGCAATGGGTACTTGTTTCGAATGGTAACCCTATTCAATTGCCGGTAATCTATACACATCCTCATACTGCCATCCTTTTTCATAACAAACAAGACAGGAGCACCCCACGGGGAAGCACTAGGACCAATAAATCCCTTATCAAGAAACTCTTGGATTTGAGCCATAAGCTCTCTTAATTTCGCCGAAGCCATGCGATATGGAGGGATAGAAATGGGACGAGTACTATGTTCCAAATCAATGTCGAAATCTATATCTCTATCCAGAGGCATACCAGGAGAATCAGTAGGAAACACTTCTCTAAATTCTGCAACACATGAATAGACTCAATAGATGGAGACTCAGCCTCAACATCTCTAATATGAGCCAAATACGCCAAATAACCCTGCCCTACCAATTTACAATTCTGAATAGAGGATATGATCTTAGCTTGCTTAGGCTTGTACACCCCTTCCCACTCTAATTTTTCCCTTCCCGAAATTTCTAGAGTCACAGACTTAGTATTACAATTAAACACATCATAATAGGAGGATAACCAAGTCATGCCTAAGATTATGTCAAAGTCGGTCATATCCAAAATCACCAAACAACTCAAGTGTGAAAACCCACAAACAAAATAGGACAAGCACAATAGACATGGGTGACTATGATAGACTTTCCAACTGAAGCAGAAACATGGATGAGGGCATCAAGTATAAGCAAATTTTAAGGTAAATTGCATGGATACATCAGAATAAGTGAAACCTGGATCAAATAACACATTAGCCATCCGGTCACAGACAAGAATAGTACCTATGATCACTGCGTCAGACACCTATGCCTCACTCTTGCCCGGAAAGGCATAACATTGAGCCATATATCTTGACGAGCTACTTCCCTACCTGGCTGCACTGTACCTCTGCCTGGATTACCATTTTCCCTACGTCCAAGGCCTTGCTGATTTCTTCCTCGCCCACCTTGTGGATGCCCTCGACCATTATTACCATTTTCCGCAGGTACCACTTCTCTAGACTGCTACTGCACGGAATCTGACATGCGTGGGTGGGGACGATCTCTCTTCATATGCCCAAGTTCTCCACAGTTGTAACAAGTACGATCAAAAGATAGATTGATGCCCGCCGAAGGTGCGGCTCCTTGGCTCTCCTGAATCAAATTATGAGGTGGCATCCCGAGTAATTACCTATAGAGATGGGCATAGCGGACTGAATTGTCTTGGCTGCAAGCATTGGCTTTCCGAACCCCTTGGAGTAAGAACCTTGAAAGTTACCTGAGTTTTTTGCCCTTTTAGCCAATGCCTTAGCTTGACCGTCTCGCCTCACCCCCTCCACTTTCTTCACAAAGTCTGTTACCTCATTAAAGTTCCTCCCTGCAGAGGCCATATGAACAAATAATACCTGTAACTTAGAATTTAGTCCCCTAATAAATAAATGGATCTTCTCCTCCTCAGTAGTCACCAATTGAGTAGCATATCTAGACATGGCATGGAACTTGGCCTCATAAGCAGCCACAGACATACCACATTGCTCCAAAGCAAGAAATCATCCTTCTTGCGATCTCTCAAAGTCCTAGGCACATATTTCTCTAAAATGAGAGCATGAAATTGGGTCCAAGTAAGTGGAGGTAAAACTGAAGATCTGCATTCCACATAACCTCTCCACCACTGCTTAGCCTTGATACGTCCAGGCTTACACCTCAATTAAGAGATATAAATTGTCGAAGTCAATTTATAGAACTCAATGTAAGTTGAGGTCGATCCCACAGAGAATTTCTTTACAAAAATGATTTCACTGTTGCATTTTACTCAAATGTCGTTATTATTTCCTAAAGAAATAGTTATGGAAAGTAAAATGGGTTTAACGTTAACGCTTTGGTAACCAAAGTTGTAAACTAAAGTCTAATTAAAAAATTAACAAAATATCAGTTTTGAAGTTGTTTCAATAATTAAATGAAACTAGGATTGTGTTCCCCATAACATTGTGTCTAATGTTCTTCCGTATTTGAGTTTCAGGAAATTTACCTCAACAAAATACATGCGAGTTAGCTATATCTGACACTTCTCAATCTGCTCAGATAATCTTTACTCAAGTCCTCTCGGTCCTAAAGTGTTACACGATTTACCCTCGCTTACAATGGTGTTAAGATTCTTTTCTCTCGAACTTAAACCTTGACTCCATTTCGTTAGATTAGTGTAACTTTTTCCTAACTATCATTTTTCTCTCGAACAAATGACAGATACATGATCACTCTAATGCGTACACTCATCAGAATACATGAATAACGAAAGATAAATTATAATTTGTAAACATAAATTTCCTTTCACTCATTTTATGAAATTATAATTAGAATTACGTCATGGATCCCACAACCCCAGTTGTGGTATTTAGCCACTCATGATTTCACGTAATTTTGCAGAAGTATGTAATGAAAACATAATGCGAAAATACTCACAAAGATAAGCAAATTGATAAGCTCATAGATGATTCAAAAACCAAAATTCAACTTTTAAACTTTAATTCGATGTTAATCTCCAAAACCAAAAACTAAGAATAATGGAAACTCGTTGATCGTTCAAGGTAAGATAGGATAAAAATGGAAAATGACCTAATTAATTCAAATAATGTGTTTTAAATAGAGTCCTACTCAAAGTAGGACTGAACTGTCGGATATGACCTGTCAAGGGCTTCACGGTCCGTGAAGCCTTTCATGGTCTTCACTTGGATTCACCCAAAACAAGTTCTTCAAGGCTTGCACACTGTAACTTGTCACGGATGTCACCATGAGTTGTGGCATTGACCACGGTCCGTAAAGGTGGTCGTGGTCTTCACTTGGGCCAGTTCACTCTTTAGCTTCTCAAAGTCCCTTTACTTGTTGAACTTCACGAACTGCATCATGACCCGTCATAAGTATTACGGTCCGTCAGGTCTCCCGTGATCCTCACTTAGCATTTCCACAAGTTTCCTTCTCAAAATTTGTTCACTGGAAATTACGTCACGGACAACACCACGGACTGTTGAAGAAACCACGGTCCGTCTGGGTGTCCGTGGTCTTCACTTATAACTCCCCACGTTTGGGTCTTCAATGTTGGCCTACTGGAAATGGTACCACGGATGCTATCACGATCCGTCTTAAGATTCACGGCCCGTAAAGGCGTCCGTGATCTTCACTTCATTTGTCAGCACTTCAGATTTCAACTTGCTTTTTCATCTTTTCTATCTTTTTTCCCTTGCACTTGTTTCACCTGTACAAACACTACCAAACGCATTATATCCACATAAATACACTCGATTCTAGTATCAATTCTTAGTTTTCAAGCCTCAAATGTGCCACGATTTCGCGGCACATCAACACCCTCAACTTAGTACCATTACTTGTCCTCAAGTGATGAGAAAACAATACATTCAACCCTCAAGTCATTCAAACACTTTTGACACTACGCAACAACCATCTCAAACACAATTTGTATCTAAAACCATGAATCTAACATACAAGGATCAATCTATGACATCTCATTACTCACAGTCGATCATGCTTATGCCTGTGAATTATCAGCTAACACAATCTACTCTCAAATGCAATCATTGTGTCCTCACACCAAAAAATCCATCACTCATAATAATTAGGACTAAGTACTAATCTCGCACTCTCAAAGAACTTCTAACACTAACAACAAACTACCATAAGCTTGCCCTTGCTTTCTACGCTCAATCTTTCAAACACCCGTAATAGGATCACTGTAGGACTTTATCGGCTTGTAACGTAGGATCAAGCTAGGGAATGGATATTTGGGATTGTGAGCGACTAGTCCCTTGGTTCTCCAAAATTTCTTTGCACACAACTCTTTTCTGAGCGATTCCCTCTTTTTCTTCATTTCAGCACATCCGAGTAGCCATTATTATTATTTTTTTTTTTTCTTTTTTTTTTTTTTTTTTCTCGATTTTTATGCATTCAGCTCATTGGTTGAACCTTCTTTTTCACTTCTTCTTTCTGCTCGGATTGCAATACCCTCAACTTAGGCTTTTGGCCTGAGTTGTGACATCGTATCTTTGGAGACCAAAGGATATGATATTTACTGGGTAAGAACAAAAGTTGATTTTTAGGCTCAAATCAGCTTCAAGCAATAAGCTTTTTATTTGGTTGTTTTATTTTTGGATTTTTAGTGGCTTAACTAAAATGGCCTACTGCTCATTTCTTATCCGGTTATTCTCAGATTTAAGCAAGACTACTCGGGCAAGTTCTAGTTTCTACTCCTAGTGTTAGACTTCAAACAACAATCACACACACATGACACATGACTACATTCTCCAGTTTCTTGGTTCACCAATTTATTTATCAGACTAGCAACGATCAACATGTAAGTATCTAAGATGTCATCTAAAGATCCTTACAGTCAAATCTTAGGTCAAGGTAATCATGTCACATAAATTAGTTGAGGCACAGCTCAACACACCAACAAAAACACAAGACAATAACCATGTTCACATTAAACACAGAGTCAACCTCCATTCATCCTAACAACTTGAATGGCAGTTTTATCACCACCCCCTCCCTAAACAAAAGGACATTTCTCTCAAAGTCAATAAAGAAAACAAAATAGGGCTGTGAGTAGGGGTCATACATACGACGCTCTAAGCGCCGGTAGTCATATCAGCGTTGGCACCCTTATCAACGGATGCACTCTCAGAAATCAGCACATGATCAGATTGGCTACCACTCGCCGGGACAGGTACTCCGCTACCAGAAGCTCCAGCTAACACTACATCTCGTTGTTGTTGCTCACGTGCTTCTTTTTCTCTAACTGCCTTCCTTGATGCCTTGCGGGCTTTATTTTCTTGCCTTCTTTCCTCTATGGACAGGTCAACATGTATCTTCTCACCAGATTCTCTGGCTCTGTGTTTCCTCTTGCCGAACTTACTCTTGGGTAGTTCACCCCAGAAATTGTGAAGTGATTGAGTGGAGGGTGCCTGATTGAGCAATTGCATCAAAGAATCTGGCATAATCAGAGTGGGTACCTGTACTGGCTTTTCAGCCAGCTTAGCAACCTGAGTTCGCATCTCGGCCAATTGTGATTTGAACTCTTCAGTATCTATTGAACCGGCAGCCTGGAATCGTTCCTTGACAAGGTTCTTCAAACCATCCATCCTGTCTTTTAAGACAGCCAGCTCCTTCTGTATCTCATCTTTAATCTCTTTCTTTGCAGCTAACACATCTCTCTGTATTAGATGAGGCATCCAGTTTACAATCTGGTCGAATAAGGTCCTAGTTTGGCGTTGATCTGTAACCAATTTCTTAAGAAAAATCATAGGAATAGTGAAATAGGTACATGGAGCCTGATAGGCGAAAGCTGGTGGTGGTGGTGCCTCTCTAGATGGCTCGGATGACCCCCCTGCTCTGGCCCTCTGTCTGTATATGGAATATGAAGTGGGACATAAGGAACGTCAGCTAAAGAACCCACAACTCCAGATTTCACACCAAAGAGATAGTTCGGGACATTTTTTATTTTAGAAGCTTTGGTGAGTCTGAACGCTTCACCCCATCTGTCAACTAGCTTGTTTGGGGGAATGTTCGCTTGTCAACATAGTTTCCCTATCAGATAGGGAAATGGAAATCCAGATCTCTCATTCAGTGCCCTATCTCTCATCTTGGTCGCTATAATCCTCCTCATATTTACCGAGTAACCAACAATGAGGCATGCTACCAAAGAAGCCAGTGAAGGAGACAATGTATTATTATTTGTTGTAGGTTGCAATTGATCTCGGACAACAGCCCACCACACCTTAGCTGGAAAAGATAGTGACGCTTTCGTAATGAGTGTTGGTGTTACTGTGACCCAAATTGCATTTTCCCCATCTACAAAAATTTGCCTAGCAATCCAGCGCAAGACCCTCTCTCGAGAAATCTAATCCTCCATCGTAGTATCACTGGTTACCTCATGATGTTTACCCTTAAAAAGGCCCACTGAAGTTGGTACAGTGTATTCCGGGCCATGTAACATCCTGTTGATAGTCGGCTCGAAGATATCTATCGATTTTCCCCGCACCATAATTGATTTGAGTGGACCCCAAGTAATGGCAATATCCTTCTGCCCATGTTTAGTTGTCTCTGTGTCTGCAGCAAAGTTCATCAGCGTGGCAGAATAAGATGAATAAAACTCGTTGGTCAGGTGGCTAGAATATTCTCCAGGTGCATTGTTCATCCAGTCAAACTGATGAAACTGAAATGTCTGGTAAATGTCTGGGAATGCTTTGATATCAACTACCACCACTCTGGTCTCATACATGATTTATCTATTTTTTAAACCACCAGAGTAGTTGACAATCCCATTATTAAAGAAATCCTCACATCTGTTCATAGTCCACATGGAGCGGAAATAATCAATTAGTTGTTGTCACGCTGTGGGATCAGGTTCATGGATGTTCACATAAAGAACCATGGTGTCACCGCTGGTGATCTCTGAATCTTCTCCTATTGTACCTGCCTTTTCTTGTACTCCCGTTTAAGCTATGTGTACTGCAGGTGGGGGTGTGGTTGCATTTTCCTGAGAGCCGCTTTCAGACTCTGCACTGCCTCTCGAACCATCATCCGACTGGCTTCCCGAAGCAGCATCAGATTTACTTCCCGATTCCTCCCCGCTATCGGAACTACTACCTCCCTCTTCTGACTGAGGAGGAGTGTCCTGGAGGATAGCCCTCACTGCTCTAGATCTAGTAGCTCGAGGTGGATGATCGTCAGGTGTAACATTCATTTGTACCTCCGAACTACTAGATTCGGAAGCATTATGGCCTTCCGATTGAGAAGCAGTGGGTGCAGACTGTGGGGTTGTGTTCTTTCTTCATGGAGGCATAGTACATGAGAAATAGAACCTATATTAGTACGCAAATCCGTAAAATGACACACTATCGGGTACTCAGACTTCCCCTGTGTAATTACATCGTGACGCCTTGCCTTAAGAATGCCGTCACCCAATCTATCATTGGGAAGGGCCACATAATCAAAAGACGAACAGAAATAAAAGTACAGAAAAAACAAAATTTTAGAAAACAAGTAAACTGTACGAGAGCTCACATGGGCCGTGGTAGGTACCACGGTCCGTAAAAACCTTCGTGGAGTTCTTACAGAATCAATGTGCAACATGGACTGACCAAGTGTTGTTCATGGACGGTTTCACGGCCCGTGGAGTGAACCACGGTCCGTGATCTTACTCGTGAACCTATCTACTGGGTAGATATAATTGAAGTGTGGTCCACGAGTGGTTTCACAGCTCGTTGTGGCTTCCACGGTCTGTGAAGCCTCTCGTGATCTTATACTTAACCATTCATCCCATTATTTTCTCCCCCAAGTTCACCATAGTACAGGTTACCCCATTTTTTCACACATGATCACAAGTGACTTACTATCACCAGTGAATTTCAACAAGCAAGATGCTAAAAAGAACAATATTCATCAGACACACATATACCTTAATCATACCCACACAAAAATCATCAATGTTACACAATTCAATCTAGCCCACAACAACCAAACTCACCCAATTTCAACCAACCCTTAATAATTTCACATCAACGCTGCTCTTCATAAATTCAACTACCCCACATAATATCACAACCAATTTAGACAAAACTAAGATAACCCACAATAATTCATCAGACCCTCCTAAGTAGATATCATCAAAGATCAGTTCTCACATAATCATGCTTAATTTAGATCAAATATAAGCAGTTCTAACTTGTTTATAGATAAAAATTAAACATATAACAAGTGAATTAGGAAACTTACTTCGAATGAGAGCACAATATGGTTCGATTACACAGAGAAATAATGATCCACACTTTGATGATTTGACACTAGAACTAGAGTTTAGATTTTTCTAAGAATTTGGAACTTATGGATGATGGAAACCTAGTTATGCTTGTGATAACCGTAATGGAAGAGAGAATAGGAAGAAAAAAAATAACCCTTGGTGCTTTAGGAACATAATATACGTTGTAATTTCAATTCTTCCTTTCGCACGGGTCAGGTCGGGTCGGGTTACAGATATTATGAAGCATGGACGACGGACCGTGAAAGTGCTCGTGAAGGTCACCACGGTCCGTACAGTGGTCCGTGGAACTGACTTGGGAAAAACTACTTACCTGTGGTTCACGAGAGGCTAGATGGTCCGTACAAGTCTTGACGGACCGTGAAACCTTCCGTGAACCTTTTTCTTGCAATTTCCAGTAGCTCCCTTAGGTTGGTGCTAAGATTGACGGACTGTGAAGTTGCCCGTGAAGGGCACCACAGTCCGTGAGGCTGCTCGTGAATAGCTGTCTGCACCCAGTTCCTCCAATTTTTAACCCCAGTCTCTCATGCACACATCAACACACAATGACTCTATAAAAAACAAAGAAAAATAAGGAAAAAGGAAAATACCTTATACAATTACATCTTGGGCTGCCTCCCAAGCAACGCATAATTTAACGTCGCGGTGCGACGCAGGTTACTTGATTACTCAGACTTTATCAAGTTTACATTCCTCCACAATCTTCATATCTTTTGGAACACCTAAGTATGCCTTGATTTGCTGACCATTGACTTTGAACCTCTCACCCTTTTCATTTTCAAGCTCAATAGCACCCGACTAAAACACCTGAGTCACCTTAAAAGGTCCAGACCATTTGGATCTCAATTTTCCCGAAAATAGACGATGTCTAGAGTTGAAAAGTAACACCAAGTTACCAGGAGTGAAGGTTTTCTTTTCAATATGCTTATCATGATACACATTCATCCTCTCATTGTACAGTGCAGACCTCTCATAAGCTCTCAACCGAAACTCATCAATCTCATTAATCTGATCTAGTCTCAAGTTTGCTGTTTCGCTCCAACTGGAATTCAGCTTCTTCAAAGCCCATAGTGCTTTATGCTCAATCTCAATCGGCAAATGACATGCCTTTCGAAACACCAATTGATATAGAGACATACCAATAGGCATCTTGAAAGCTGTCTGATATGCCCATAGAGCATCATCTAACTTTCATGCCCAATCTGTCCTGTTGGCATTCACTGTTTTTGCCAAGATCGCCTTTATTTCTCTATTGGACACCTCTACTTGTCCACTGGTCTGCGGGTGATAAGGTGTTGCAACCTTGTGCTATTTAACCCCATATTTGGTCAGAAGTGCACTGAATACCTTGTTGCAAAAATGGGAGCCACCAATGATAGCTATGGGTGTGCCGAACCTTGAGAAGATATTCTTCTTCAGAAAACCAGCAACACTTTTTCCATCATTCTCAGGCAAAGCAATTGCCTCAACCCATTTGGACACATAGTCCACTGCAACCAATATGTACTTCTGCCCATAGGAGCTCACATATGGTCCCATGAAATCGCCCATACATCAAACAACTCCACCTCCAGAATAGGTGTCATGGGTAACTCATGGTGCCGAGAGATGGCTCCTTGTCATTGGCATACATCACAACTCCTTACTATGTCAATCACATCCCGATGAATTGTGGGCCAGTAGTACCCACACTTAAGTATCTTGTGGGTTGTCCGAGCACCTCCATGATGACCATCTACCGAAGAGAAGTGACAGAATTCTAGAATATGTAGCATCTCAGCTTCAGGGATACATTGCCTGATGATGTTATCAGCACATACCCTGTACAAATAAGGTTCATCCCAAAAATACTTACCCACATCATGCAAGAACCTCTTTCTTTCCTCAAATGTCAGCCCCTCTGGCGTCACATCACTAACAAGAAAGTTAGCAAAATCAGCAAACCAAGGAATAAGATCAAGAGTTGCAGCCAATACCTGCTCATCCGGGAATGCATCATTGATTTCTAGTTCACATTCCTCTTTCTTTTCAGCCTCCAACCTAGACAGGTGATCAGCTACCTGGTTCTCACAAACTTTCCTATCCTTGACTTCAAAATCAAACTCGTGAAGGAGTAAGACCCATCTGATTAATCTTGGCATGGCATCTTTCTTTGCCATGAGGTACCTCAGAGCTGCATGATCTGTATGGACTATCACTCTAGTACCCAACAAGTAAGCTTTGAACTTCTCAAAAGTATACACCACAGCCAGTAGTTTTTGTTCAGTAATTGTGTAATTTCGTTGTGCTCCATTTAATGACTTACTAGTATAGTAAATCAGATGGAACATCTTGTTGCGCTTCTGCCCCAGTACAACTCCTAAAGCAGTACCAGTAGCATCACACATTACCTCAAATGGCTCAGCCCAATCTGGGCCAATGATCATTGAGCAAAAATTAGCTTCTCCTTCAGGCATTCAAAGGCTCTAAGAAATACCTCATCAAAAATGAATTTCACCTCCTTCTCCAAAAGCTTGCACATGGGGTGTGCAATTTTCGAGAAGTCCTTGATTAAACGCCAATAAAATCAAACATGTCCTAAGAAACTCCGAACACCCTTCATACAAATAGGTGGAGGCAACTTTTCAATCACCTCAATCCCCTTTTGTGACACCTTGTGCACAAGGACTACGCCTTCCTTGACCATGAAATGACACTTCTCCCAGTTCAGCACTAGGTTAGCCTCCTCGCATCTCTGTAAGGCCCTACTAAGATTAAGCAAACAGTCATTAAAAGTATAACCTACCACCGAAAAGTCATCCATGAATACCTCCAGAGTATCCTCTACCATATCTGAAAAGATAGACATCATACACATTTGGAACGTTGTTGGTGCATTACATAGTCCAAATGGCATGCATTTAAACGCAAAGGTGCCGTAAGGACATGTAAAGATGGTATTTTCCTGATCTTCAGAAGCAATTGATATCTAGTTGTAGCTAGAGTATCCATCTAAAATGCAGTACCACCCTTTGCCAGCCAACTTGTCAAGCATCTAGTCCATGAAAGGTATCGGGAAGTGATCCTTCAAGGTCCACTTGTTCATCTTTCTGTAGTCCATGTACACTCGCCATCCAGTGACTGGTCTTTGTGGGACGAACTCATTCTTTGGATTCACGACTATAGTCATACCATTCTTTTTGGGCACACACTACACTGGGCTGACCCAGTGACTGTCAGAAATGGGGTACACCACCCTAACATCTAATCGCTTGATGATCTCCTTTTTGACCACCTCTTGCATAGGTGGGTTTAGCCTTCGCTGGTGTTCAATGCTTGGGCTGCAGTCCTCTTCAGGTTGAATCATATGGGTGCATATACCTGGAGGTATCCCGATGATATCAACAATAGTCCACCCAATGGCCTTTTTGTACCTTATCAAAACTTTGATCACGACTTGAACCTGTTCATCATTCAAATCTGTAGCCAAAATCACAGGTAAAGTGTTGTTAGATCCCAAAAATACATACCTCAGGTGAATTGGTAACTGTTTCAGTTCCAGCACAGGTGGTTCCTCAATGGACGGTTTTGCTGGAGAACTTGGCTTGTTTTTCAAATCCAGGTCCAATTCCTTTGGAGCATAAGAGTGTGCTCCAATACCCTGAAAGTCATTCATGGTCTCTACATAGTCAGATCGGAAGTCAGCTTCAAAATTCATCAGCAGTGCAACTAAGGTTTCAACAACCAACCTCTCTTCAATGGTTGCTCCCATTTCTTCTTCATCAAAAACCTCTATCACATATACCACATTCATGTCATGTGGCTGCTTTATGGACCTGCAAATATTAAACTTTACCTCTTCTTTGTTGAGTCTGAATTTCAGTTCTCCTCGCTCAACATCTACCAATGCTCACCCTGTGACCAGAAATAGTCTTCCCAAAATAATGGGAACCTCAAAATCCACTTTGCAATCCAAGATCATGAAGTCTGCTAAAAAGATGAACGTTTCCACCTTTACGAGTACATCACATAGGATGCCCACAAGTCACTTCACTGACCTATCTGCCATCATCAACCTCATGGTTGTAGGTTTTGGAACTCCTAACCCCAGTTGCTTGTAGATGGCCGGCGGCATCAAGTTTATATTGGCCCCTTAGTCACACAAGGCCTTTGCGAATTCAATTGATCCGATGGTGCACGGTATGGTGAATACACCCGGATCCTCATTCTTTTGTACAAGAGATCTGGTAGCAATAGAAATGCAGTGATGAACATTGTCAGTTAAATCAATACTTACAGCTCTTTTCTTTGTGACCAATCCCTTCATGAACTTGGCATGTCCTGGCATTTACTCTAGTGCTTCCACTAGTGGGATGTTTACTGACAGCTGTCGCAGCATGGTGATGAACTTCACAAATTTCCCATCTTCGGCTTTCTTTTTAAGCCTTTGAGGGAAAGGAGGAGGTGGTCTTGGGATTTGCTGTAAAGGCATATTTCCCTCAACCTCTTTCTCTTTTCCTCTTGCAGGTTGTGCTATTGGTTGAACATCCTCCAAGTCATCTACATGTTCCGCTTCATCCTCTTCTCTTCTAGCTTACTCCAACACATGCTCATGTTTAGTGCCTACAGAAATTGGGTCAGTAAGAATCTTACCACTCCTGGTGGGGATAGCCATGTAATGCCCGTCCTTCTTAAGATTTTGGATAGTGTTACGCGGTAGTGACCCATTCTTCCTCTGATTTAATGAGGCTGAAAGTTTCCCCAACTGCTGCTCAATCTGCTTGATGGAGGTGGTGTGAGAGTCTACCAGTTGACTAATACTGGAGAATTCACTTTGCATCTCCTTCACCCCTGCATCAGTTGATTCAACTTTTTGTAGCACCTTGGCCAACATGTCTTCCAGCTTAGACCCTCTGGAACTACCACTTGCTCTGTCTCTATTACCTGGGGGCACATACACACCACTACGATCATTTCTGTACCGATCTTTGTTCTGCCAGTTTCCCTGCTCTCTGTTTGCAAGCCTATCATACTGTCCTTCTCTTGAGTAGTTCCGACCTGCATTTCCAGAGTTGTAACCCTTGTTGACCGAGTTATAATTCTGGAAACCTCCTTGGTTGCCCAGATAATTAGCCTCCTCATCTAGATCGATGTCCTGATCTTCATACCTATTTGGCTATCCCACGACATTTCCTTTTTCAGACTTGGAGACAATATGTTTCGTGAGTAGATCTATTTGGGTCCTCATGTGTGCCATGTCCTGATCCCTTTCTTCCTCTCTCTTCCTTTGTTCAGCTGAAAGTTCAAAAGTGTACCCAAGATCTCCTACTTCTGCATCCCTGGTGTACCATGCCCTGGTATTCTTTGACACCTCGTCCATCAGTTGCATGCTCTCTTAGAATGGCTTCCTCATAAAAGATCCTCCACACACTGCATGAGTAACACGTTTAGTAACATAATTTAAGGATCTGTAAAATGTCTGTTTTAGATATCTCTCAGTGAGACCATGATTTGGACAGTTCTTCAGCTTTTGGATGAATCTCCACCATGTGTCATGCATCGCTTCTCCTGGTAGCTGCATATGGGCACTTATCTCATCTTTCAGTTGCAGCTCTTTTGATTCTGGAAAGAATCATTCTAGAAAAGACTCCTTCAACTCAGTCCAAGTCTCGATTGAGTCAACCGACATCTCATTCAACCAGTTGGTTGCCTCTCCAATAAGAGACAAAGGAAACAACCTCAATTTTATCACCGTATGGCTTAGTCCAACAATCTCTTGCGATTTACAAATCGCCACAAAGTGCATCAGATGTTGATTAGCATTATCACTAGCTGCACCCCTGAACATACCTTTCAGATTCAATAGTTGAATCATAGTGCTGGTGATTCTGAATTTAACACCTGGAGGTAGTGCAGGTAACACTATCGCTCCAGTGGCTCCATCTCCATCCAAGTATAAGTCATCCTTCTCATACATCATGTGAGCTGGAAGTTGTGCTCTACCCCTTGGAGCTATTGGTTGACGGTGGGGAGGAATGATTCCATCCACTGCTATGTTTTCGTCCACTGCCCTAGGTTGGTTGTTCACAACATTTGGTTGAATACCTCTTGCTACGGTTTTAGCTTCCAATCCAAATCTCTGTCTCTGTGCCTCAAGATCTTGTGCGTTCACCATTTTGTGGATTGTTTTCCGAAGTTCTGGATCGTATGGGACTAATGGGACTCCCTTACTTCTGGTATTTGGCATACACAGTCGAACTCACCTGAAAGAGACACAGACAAAGAATAAGACGTAAAATTAGGAAATCTAACTACACTTAGAATAAAAGCTAGTAAAACACTTATGAATAGAAATTCCCCAGCAGTGGCGCCAAAATTTGATACGTCCAAACTTACACCTCAATTAAGATATATAAATGGTCGAAGTCAGTTTATAGAACTCAACGAGAGTTGAGGTCGATACCATAGAAAATTTCTTTACAGAAATGATTTCACTGTCGCGTTTTACTCAAATGTCGTTATTATTTCCTAAATAAACAATTACGGAAAGTAAAATGGGTTTAACGTTAATGCTTTGGTAACCAAAGTTGTAAACTAAAGTCTAATTCAACAATTAACAAAATATCAGTTTATAAGTTGTTTCAATAATTAAATGAAACTAGGATTGTGTTCCCCATAACGTTGCGTTTAATGTTCTTCCGTAATTGAGTTTCAGGCAATTTACCTTTACAAAATACTTGCGAGTTAGCTATATCTGACACTTCCCAGTCTACTCAGATAATCTTCACTCAAGTCTTCTCAGTCCTAGAGTGTTACACGATTTACCCTCGCTTACAATGGTGTTAAGATTCTTTTCTCTCGAACTTAAACCTTGACTGCATTTCGTCATATTAATTTAACTTTTTCCTAACTATCATTTTTCTCTCGAACAAATGACAGATAGAGGCTCACTTTAATGTATGCACTCATCAGAATACATGAATAACGAAAGCTAAATTACAATTTGTAAACATAAATCCCCTTTCACTCATTTTACGAAATTACAATTAGAATTACATCATGGATCCCACAACTCCAGTTTTAGCCACTCATGATTTCACGTAACTTTGCAGAAGTATGTAATGAAAACATAATGCTAAAATACTCACAAAGATAAGCAAATTGATAAGCTCGTAGATGATTCAAAAACCGAATTCAACTTTTAAACTTTGATTCGATGTTAATCTCCAAAACAAAAAACTAAGAATAATAGAAACTCATTCGTCGTTCAAGGTAAGATAGGATAAAAAATAAAAAACGACCTAATTAATTCAAATGATGTGTTTTAAAGAGAGTCCTTCTCGAAGTAGGACTGAACAGTCGGACCTATCACGACTGCTCCCACGACTTGTCAAAGGATTCATGAAGCCCTTCGTGGTCTTCACTTGGATTCACCCAAAATAAGTTCTTCAAGGCTTGCACACTGTAACTTGTCACGGATGTCACCACGAGTCGTGGTACTGACCACTGTCCGTAAAGGTGCCCGTGGTCTTCACTTGGGCCAATTCACTCTTCAGCTTCTCAAAGTTTCTTCACTGGTTCAACTTCACGAACTGCATCACGACCCGTCATAAGTATTACGGTCTGTCAGGTCTGCCATGGTCCTCACTTAGCATTGCCACAAGTTGCCTTCTCAAAGCTTGTTCACTGGAAATTACATCACGGACAACACTAGATTCTAGTATCAATTCTTAGTCTTCAAGCCTCAAATGTGCCACGATTTCGAGGCACATCAAGCCTCGCCTTGAAGTTGAATAGTCACGAACTCAACCCCATGCTGATGGAAAATTCCCAACTTATGAAGCCTCTCATAGCAAACTAGGATGAACTCATATATGCATCCTCACTCTTAGAACCAAGGAACACAGGCAGTTTCAACTTCAAGAACGTAGTCATCATCTCATGCTCATTACCAGTAATAACAAGACCCAATAAAGAATGAAAGAAAGCATCATTACCTTCAGTTCCACTCACCTTGGGCACAGTGATAGCAACAAGGGGATTGGTACATCGAGATCAACAAACCTAGGCTCTGATACCAACTTTGTCACGACCCAGACCATCGTGATTGACACCCACACTAACCCTCAAGTGGAAGAACCATTCATACTAATTAGCTAACAAACTTAATCAAAACTAAGGCATTTAAGGTTACGAAAGCAAATTTAAATGCTAAGGAAAGATATAGGAGTTCCCAGAAACTCCAATAAAAAGTCTAACAACCAAACTAACATTGCAGAAATAACGCCTAGAACCTGAAAGTCACGTACCCAAATATTTGAAGCTCAACCATAAGTCTAAACAAGATAGGAACAACCCTAAACTAAATATAGAAATCTAAAGAAATAGTCTAAGTCCGAAATGTGGACATAGACAGAAAGAGAACTCATGGCACCTCGAAAGAATTGGCTCACCTTGAATTCGAACGATCACTGCTTTTTTAAGCGAGGTATGTGAATATCTGTCGGAAGATGCCCTGTACTCAACAAAGAAAGAGCAAGTGCAGTATCAATACACAACAATAGTGTACTGGTAGGATCACGCGGCTATCCAAGTAAGTGCAACATACATAAGCCATTACAACACAATAATAACATGCATACCTCGAACATATACCATATCAATATCATTTATGAACAACAAACAGTTTCACAATTCTCAAATATCACAGTTATGTCAAATCAATGGTCCTCTCATGGAACCCACACCTAAACTGTTAGCGTACCGGAATGTGGTACCCGATCCAATGTTTATACAGGAACGTGGTAACTGATCCCATGATTATGCCGGAACGTGGCAACCGATCCAAGTTAGTATGTCAGAACGCAACACCCGATCCATTCAACAAACCACAATCACAATCACAATGTATATTCTCACAATCATACAACAAGAGGTGATTCATGGCATACAATTATTCAATTATCCTCATATTCAACTAGTGTGATCAATAATGCAATATTCGCATACATACACGTATTATAATGACGCAAGATCATACATATATCACATAATCATGAAATCACAACCATCACCTACCTCGAAACAAGCTTGAATCCCCTATGAAGCTTGATTCTTCCCTTTTCGGATTCGTTCTGCTTGTTCTTGATCTAGAAACGATCAATATAATACGGGAATCAATAAACAATAACTAATTACCCGAATTACTAACAATTCTATCAACCCTAGATCATACCCATGATCCCCATACCTAGATTAGGGCTTTCTTCACCATAATTTCCAGATCGAAACCCTTCCCCATCGATAATTACCCATTAGATTACGTTCTACAGATTGAAAAATAGATTCGGGGAGTTAAAATCTTATCTTTAGCCTCAAGAATGGTGAAAAACTGTCAAGAAAACTCCTGGGTTCATTCCTTAGCTCCCAAGTTCGAAAATTGCAGAATAAAATATTTTTGGGGTTTATTTCCAACTTTAAATCGCGACAGTCCCGCCACAGCGGTACTCACCCTCTATAGTGGCCCTGCCCTGGCAGGAATTATCCTGCCTTAGCAGCTTGCATGAGAATAGTGAGTCGATTTAAGAATTCCAAACTCACATTTCACAATACACCTTCATCCCATGACACTCAGAAAATACCCATTCATGCTAAGATCGATTTCGAAAGTTCTACCCGCCCGAATTCAATTTTGTAAAGTCGTACGGGTTCCTTAATGTCTTAGTTACCCACTTATGTGATCAAATTCATAATTGGATCACGCAATTGTTACCAAATTTCCCTAGACTTTAAAGACTCCGATTATGTCCAAATCTATATTAGGTTGGGAAAATCCAAGATACTACGAAAAAGTTTCCGGCCTAATTTTTTTCCCGTTGGCTTTTCTATAACTACAGGAACAGTTCGTTACATCTATAAAGTAATCAAGGCTAGTTCGATCATAAGGCCACTACAATAATATCCTGGTCCCCATTTTCTCTAAAGATGTATTGTATATTTAAAAAATCTTTTGTAAATTGATAAATATAAAATAAACTTTTTAATAGAATATATGATAATTTTTTACCTTGTTTAATATGTGGGTTATTTTTTTAATAATTAAGAAATAGAATATTGTTTATTAATTGTAATTTGTAACATCGTTTCTTAAGTGGCTACATGTTTTATCGTTTCAATTATATCCTGACGATTATCATGAACCATATTACTGTTTTCTTATATTTACCTTTTTTGTTCCCCTTTGACTATTTTCATTCTATCATTATTGAATATTCTAAAGTCTCCTAAATGATCAAACATTTTGCATTAAGCAAATATATTATTGTGTCTTTATAAAAATATTAAATTTGTTTTTTATGTCTTTTTTAAATTTCAAGCACCACAACAAATCAAATATATACTATTTTAATATTATTAGGTCAACTTATCAAATTCAACACAACACTTTTTTGATATTATTAGATAATTTTTTAAAATTTGTTAGTTAAATTTTATTATTCGAACTTTATATTATTGTTTCATTAAAAATTAAAATTATTTATATTCTTACTTCATAAGTTCTGCCTACATCCTACCATCTCTAGACCTCACATGTATGATTACACTTTATATGTTATAAATATTCAATTTATATATATCAACTAAAAAAAATAAAATCTCTTTTACGAAATTTAACTTTAAACCCCAGACCTATTAAGATAGACCTGACAGTTACTAACAAGCCCATAAAAATTTCATTTTACAAACATTTTTTAAATTTAAAATCTACAAATATTATTTTTATTCTTAAAACTTGTTTAATATCATATATTGATTCAATTTGCTCTTACTTTTCCCGCTAAGCATTAGATGCCAATTTCTCTCATATTTGATGGGAATTTAACGAAAAGAAATTTTTTGCAACAAATTTTAAACATATGGAAAATGAATAACCACACAAATAAAATCTGAAGAAACAGGAATATTTTATTGATAAATCAATGCGGGTACAATTCTGTTCCTCCATTGATTCTACTCTCTTAAGATTTATCCATGATTCGAGAGCCGTTAGTGGCATATTTATCGAACTAGGATGATTTAGGTTTGACCTCTGTATGAATATTCCATTAATTTGGGGAATATTCGAGATCTTGATCTTTAAAAATACCCAAGAGTTTATGGGATATTTGAGATGCCTTTTAAGGGAATATAGTACCCTTTATATGGCATGAATTAGGGTTTAGGGTTTAGTAGTCTCCAAGAATTCTAATTGAAACTGAACACACTTTTAGAGTCTCAATTTGAATTGAACACGTCTTGTATAGTCCCACAAAATTTCAATGTCTACAAATGCCCCTGCTTCAAGGCTTGTTAGAGTGTAGATTTCAAGAAACTCAAATACGAGGCTTAAAGTACTCATTCTTCCTCCTTTGCAGCTTCAGATTTTAAGTTTCATTTATGAGAGAAGAGATGAATGACAGATTTGGTCCCACTGGGCGTGCCAATTTGTTTACAACAAAATTTTAAACATATAGAAAATAACCACACAAATAAAATCTGATGAAACATGAATATTTTATTGATAAATCAATGCGGGTATAGAATTTGTAGTTAATAAAATTTGCATCGCGAAAATAATAATCAAAAACGGAAAAATATCGTAACAATAATTTTATTGATTCAAAGTGCGAGTGTTACAATCTCTATGAGTCCTCTGAATTCGCCTTTTCGGATATAATTCAAGGGCTCTTGAGCTTGATCTTGAATTTGTCTTGAACTTGAACTTGATCTTGGACTTGAACTTTATCTTGATCTTGACTTCTAGTTGAATCCATGGGCTTCGAGTTTGATCTGGAGTCTGGCGGTCTTGATCTTGATTGTTCTTGAACTTGAACTTTATCTTGATCTTAACTTCTAGTTGAATCCAAGGGCTTCGAGGTTGAACTTGAACTTGAATTTTATCTTGATCTTGACTTCTAAATGAATCCAAGGGCTTCAAGCTTGATCTTGAATCCGGCGGTCTTGATCTTGATCGTTCTTGAACTTGAAAGCTTGAATTCTTCAATTCTTGAACTTGAACACTTGAATTCTTGTGTTCTTAAACCTGTAGCTTATAGATAAATTTGTGGCTTTTGATCCACGAGCTTTCTCTAGCTTCTTGTTAGAATTCTTGGTTCTGTTTTCTGAACTATGAAGACCCATGTTTATAGTTTTAAAATAGAGGAGATGTGATATGAATAGGATTCCCTTCGGCCAATCAGATTTAAGTGACATGACATATAGGCTTTATGGAACGGACTTTAATTAAATCTATATTTATTAGATTTAAATAATTAACTCTTATATTAATCCATAATATTTATTTGGACTAATATATTCATAAATTTAATATAATCCGAATCATTTTGTAAATTTATATTTAATAAATTTAAATGACTACAAATGCCCCCCTTCTTCAAGTCTGGTCGAGATATTTTATCTTTTAAAGACTAGGGAAGAATATGAAGACTTCAAGTTGCAAACTTGAAGAATATTTTGAAAACTTCAACTTGCAGACTTGGAGAATTTGAAGACTTCAACTTGCAAACTTGAAGATTTTGAAGAATTTAACTTGTATACTTGAAGAATTTGAAGACTTCATCTTGAAGCAAATTTTATTCATAGGGGTTTTCCCCCATTGAGTCACCACCGTTTGGTGCAAGTCTGAAGTTTTATGAAAGATTACTCATAGCTTTAACTTTCATGTGACAAATCAAGTGGGAACATTTGGTTGTTGACACTCATGCAACTGAACATAGAATATGTTTCTAAGCGCCTACGTACCAAAGTGAAGAGGATCAAGTCACAACGTAGTTCTGGAGGAGTGAGTGATTTTTATATTTTTTTTTTGTTGTTGTGCCATACACAGTTTATACGCTTGCAGGCTAGGAGTGACATACAGTTTAGGCTCGTACCTTAAGGAGCATTTTTTACTCTAAGATTCACTCAAATTTGAAGAGCTTTGTGATATATAGTTTAGGCTCACGTTTCAATGAGCATTTCAACTTAAAGAATTAACTCAAATTTGAAGAGCTTTGTGACATACAATTTAAACTCGTGGTTCAAGCAGTATTTCAACTTGAAGATTTAACTCAAATTTGAAGAGCTTTGTGACATACAGTTTAAACTCGTGTTTCAAAAGTATTTCAGCTTGAAGATTTAACTCAATTTGAAGAGCTTTGTGACATGCAGTTTAAGCCTGTATTTCAAGGAGCATTGTAACTTGAAGATTTAGGCTATATGATGAGGAGCATTGTAACTTGCAGTGTAAGCTCACGTGTTAAAGAGCGTCTAGATATACATTGCCTCTTCAAAGTCATCTTCGGATGCAGACTTGCCCCCACTTTGGAGTTCTTCTATATCTTCATCTTCACGAGGTCCATAGACACGAGATCATTGATATTCTCTTAAAGTCATGCTTAATTCCATGTCATGTGCACGAGTTGCCAACTCTTCGAATGTATTGGGCTTTAATCCTTGAAAGATGTAGTGAAGATCCATATTCATGACTTTGATGCACATTTCAATACTAGAAGTTTCACTAAGGCTTCTTTGCAGTTGATCGAGGCTCAAACTTCTCCTGGGATTGATAAAGTCAACAACTAGCTCATCTTCACCTTGACAGACCTATGTAAGTTCAATCATACTAACGACGCGTCTTGTGCTATAGAAACGATTGAGGAACTCCTGCTCTAACTGCTCCCAACAATCTATAGAATTTGGTTCGAGATTTGTGTACCAATCAAAGGCATTTTCTTTGAGAGATTGAACAAACTCTTTAACGAGATAATCACCATACGTCCCAGCTTCATTACAAGTTTTGATAAAGTGCGCTATATCGTTGTTTGGAATTTCCTTTGCCATCAAATTGTTGAAACTTAGGAGGTTGATAACCCTTAGGCATCTTCAAGTTATCAATTCTTTGTGTATATGGCTTTGCATATGTGGGATAAAACTTGGATGGGGACTTAGACTTGTCTTTGATAGCCTATGTGATAAAGTCCTTCAATTGATCAATGGGAATCAAACCTCCAACGGAGAGATGAATCTCTTTGATCTTTGTTTGCTTTATGCAAGACTCTCCTTCGTCTTGAATTCTAGGAAGCATCAAATATTCTTGACTCGATCTTCTTTTGATCATGTTATCCATCTTATTTGTTAGCTTGGAAAGTTTAGCATCTTGTTCGTGAGCACACTTTGTCAAGCCTTCAATTGCTTTAGTCAAGCTTGCTAGTCGTTCTTCTATAGTGTAAGTCATTTTGATATTATTTGATGTGAAAAGTTGAGATGAGAGGTAAAGATTGTCCCACTGGGCATGCCAGAATTTGTAGACAGTAAAATTTGTGTCGAGAAATTAATAATCAAGAACGGAAAAATATCGCAACAATCATTTTATTGATTTAAAGTGCAAGTGTTACAATCTCTATAAGTCCTCTGAATTTGGCTTTTCAGATATAATTCAAGTGCTCATGAGCTTGATCTTGAATTTGTCTTCAACTTTATATGATCTTGACTTCTAGTTGAATCCAAGGGCTTCGAGCTTGATCTTGAGTTTGGCGGTCTTGATCTTGATCGTTCTTGAAGTTGAACTTTATCTTGATCTTGACTTCTAGTTGAATCTAAGGGCTTCGAGATTGATCTTGAATATGGCGGTGTTGATGGTGATCGTTCTTGAACTTAAACTTTATCTTGATCTTGACTTCTAGTTGAATCCAAGGGCTTCGAGCTTGATCTTGAATCCGGCGGTCATGATCTTGATCGTTCTTGAACTTGAACGCTTGAATTATTTAATTCTTCAATTCTTGAACTTGAACACTTGAATTCTTAAACTTGTAGCTTGTAGAGAAATTTGTGGCTTTTGATCCAGGAGCTTTCTCTAGCTTCTTGTTAGAATTCTTCGTTCTCTTTTCAAAATTATGAAGACCCCTATTTATAGTATTAAAATAGAGGAATTGTGATATGAGTAGGATTCCCTTTGGCCAATCAGATTTAACTGACATGACATATGGGCATTATGGAGCGGGCTTTAATTAAATCTATATTTATTAGATTTAATTAATTTACTCAATTATATTAATCCATAACATTTATTTGGACTAATATATACATAAATTTAATATAATTCGAATCATTTTATAAATTTATATTTAATTACTTTTAAATGACTACAAAAATAATAAAGAACTAGTCTAGGGGCAGACAACATATTATTAAGCGGCTCGTCCGAACCCCTTTTAATGGAAAATATTACTATTTATACATAATTAAAATTATTATTATATATATATATATATGTATATATATATATATATATATTGTAACACCCCGTATGCAAAAGATAAAAAAAAAGTAGCTTTTTCAGACCTTCCAGGTTTCAATCACGAAGGGCCAACCATGACCCGTGGTGTGGGCCATGGACCATAGGCGTGGATTGACTCCTCATAAAAGGTCTAGGCATGGACCACGGTGGCACCTACGGACCGTAGGTGGGACCACGCCTCGTGGTCCAGTTGCCCACCGACTGGCCAAAATTCTCGGACCACCAACCACGGACGTGCAGGACGGACCGTAGGTCCATGCACGGTTCGTCGTTGGTGGGTCGTGGGTCAGCTGCTGACAGTTAATTTCAGGGGCAGTTGGGCCTTTTCCTAATAAATCAATTCCTATACTATGTCGTTTTGCCTTCATTTAGAACCCCTGTATAAGTCTTTTTACCCCCAAATTCACCTCATTTAATTCATTCTTCCAAATTCTCAAAAGAAAATGAATTCCTCTCAAATATTCTCTCTAAAAAGTTGAAGAAGAAGGATTCACCTAGGGTTTCAAGCTAAAGTTCCAATCTCTCCATTTAAGGTTAGCTTTTGGACTCAAGGTATGATAGTTTTCATCAATGGATCCCTTCTATCCATGGATTTCCTAAATCTCTCTCTTTTAAAACGTAGACTTCCCCAATTGAGTAGGGTTTTCATCTATTATCATGGGTTCTTATGATTATTGATTTAAATGAGTTAATTATGATTGTTTATGCATGAATTGATGAATTGTAATGCTTTTATGATGAATTTACCTGTAAACTCATGTGACCCCTATGTTTTCAAGTTATGAACCCTAAGTTGAGGGATTTTGATCTTCAAGGAAGAGTTTTATGAAATTGAGCATGTAAAACTAGTTTTACATGAATTTATGATGAAATCCATATCTAACCTATGTTTTCTAAGCATTGAAGATTCAAAGTAGGTTTTGACCTCAAGGAGGTAAATTATGGACTTATGCATTTTCTTATGAAATCTATGCAATTGTTTTAGGACGTGTTTTGAGAGTAAAGTACCAATTATGATGATGTTGTGTTGTGAAAGGATATTCTCACTTAAACACATACTAGCATGATGTGAAAGGTGTTCTCACATAGAAAGGATTATTAGATTAAAAGGCATTCTCACCTAATTGAATAAAAGACTATGAGCTATCTTAATAAATCTAGCCTGTATCTGTAGGCCAAGGGCACCCTTTCATAAGTAATGAAGCCAATTAAGAAATGACTATTCCGTGGGAATTTATGCTTAGCATCGAGTGTATATTGATAGTGAGATGGAAGCTCTCCCGTTAGTAGAGGTCGGGTTTCCAAAGTAATCTCATAAAAAAGAAGCTCCTCAGTTAGTAGAGGCCGGATTTCTAGTAGCAATCTCTTTATCCCAAAACTATGTTCCCACATAACTTGATTAGATAGTGGATCCACTTAGGCTAGAAGTTCAAGGTTGTACCTTAGGCAAGTAGAACACCTCTTTTTGGTGTGGGGTAGACACCAGATTGCATGTTATAGCTCACATGGTCTCATGTCAGTTAAGGCTATTTCCCACAACAAGATTAATAATGAACTAAGCCATGTTTAAAAAAGTATCTTGTAGTGTTCAAAGATGTTAAAGAAGAAGTTAGCTTACATTGACCATGACTTCTGACTTATGTTTTATTACTCTTTCATATGATGTTTAATCTGCTCAATTGCATGTCATGAAATGGAATGTCCCTTTTTAGCATATTTTAAATGTTTTATGCATGGCTATCATACTTGGTACAATTTTTTGTACTAACACATACTCTTGCCTACATTTTCCCCAAATGTAGTGTCCGACAGACAGGTTTCCGAGGCTCGTGGCTATTTGTACATTTCATGATTTTCCCAAGCTTTGGTGAGTCCTCATGCTTCGAGTATGGAGCTATTGTTTTAGTTTCTTTCATGTATTTCCTTTTCTGAACATGATGTATGGGCTAGGCCCAATTTCATTCTATTGTATTAGATGGCTATTATGAGACACGAGTCTAGATTTCTGCTTTTCATTTTATAAAATGTTTTGGATTTGGACTATTGTTTTACTGTTATTGTTCTATTTCTTATGTTATGAGGGCTAAGTGGTTTGTACAGAGTCCTTCGGGGTTCTATACGCCATGTTATATCTAGCGGGTAGCCCTGGGTCGTGACAAACTTGGTAATCAGAGCACAAGGTTAAAATGGTCCTAAGATGTCTCATAAGCCACGTCTAGTAGAGTCTTGTTCATGAGTGTGAAGCGCGCCATATTTATGAATGAGAGGCTACAAGATGATTAAGAAACTCCACTTCTTTCATTACTCTTCAGTTGTGCGATAGTGTTTAATTCTATAAGGTCTCTCTCCTAATCCTTATCCTATGTTCTTCAGGATATGGCTGCCCGAAGAGCTTATGCTAGAAGGAATGCGAGGGAGAATGCGGAACAAGAAGCTCCTCCCCAAGCTCCTCAAGTTTCGGTTGATCCTTTGGCCGAACATGTTTCTAATGTGGAGTTTAGGGCTGCTTTTCAAGTGTTGGCTCAAGCGGTTAGGACCCAAGCCAATAGGGAGATTGTGGTTCGCGCAAGCTCAAATGTAATTTCGGCGGCTTCAAGAGTGAGGGACTTCATAAGGATGAACCCTCCAGATTTTCATGGTTCGAAAGGCGAGGAAGATCCTCAAGAGTTTATCGATGAGGTCTATACTATTTTGATGATCATGGGAGTTACACCGGTGGAAAAGGCAGAGTTGTCCACTTACCAATTGAAAGGTGTGGCTCAAGTGTGGTATAACCAATGGAAAGAAGGGAGGTCTGAAGATGCGGGTCCTCTTGATTAGGAGAAGTTTAAGGCCCCATTTCTTGATAGATTCTTTCCCCTTGAGATGAGGGAAGCTAAGGTGCTAGAATTCATTAACCTACGATAAAGGGGTATGAGTGTGAGGGAATATGTTCTAAAGTTCACTCAATTGTCTTAGTATGCTCTATCAATGGTTGCGGATGCAAGGGCTAGAATGAGTAAGTTTGTATCGGGTGTGTCCGAAATGGTGGTTAAAGAGTGCCGAACTGCAATGCTCATTCACGATATGGATATCTCTCGTATCATGGTACATGCACAAAATCTTAAGGAGGAGAAAATCAAGGAAAAGTCTAAGGAGGCAAAAAGGGCTAAGATCGGTGATGGTAATTTCTCTAAAGCAAGGTCCGATGGACAAGGTCGTCCAAGATTCCAACAAAGGTTTTTCGGTCAAGGTCCCTCCAGTGCTCCTCAAAAGTTCAACTAAGATAGGGTGTCTAACCCTAAACCTCAAGGAGCTAATGGTAGAGGATCTTCATTGCCTAGGTCTAATTGCACTAAGTGTGGAAGGAAGCACGATGGTAAGTGCCTAGTCGGCTCAGATGGTTGTTATAGTTGTGGTAAAAGTGGTCACAAAATGAGAGATTGTCCAATGGTTATGGCTAAGGGGAGAGAGGGCAAGCAAGCTCCTCCTAGTTGTTCGAATTCCAATACTCCCAAGGAAAACCAATTCTACGCTCTCCAATCCCGAGGTGAAAAGAAGAGTTCTCTGTACGTGGTCACCGGTATGTTAAAATTTTTTCAAATAGATGTATATGCTTTGTTAGATCCCGATGCTACTTTGTCCTTTGTGACACCATATGTGGCCATGAGGTTTGATGTGCTCCCCGATGTGTTCTTAGAACCTTTTTCTGTTTCTACTCCTGTTGGTGATTCTATGGTGGCTAAGACGGTCTATAGAAAATGTCCCATTTCCTTGTCCCATAGAGTTACTCTTGTTGACTTGGTAGAGCTTGACATGTTAGATTTCTATGTTATCTTGGGTATGGATTGGCTGCACTCATGCTATGCTTCTATTGATTGTAGAACTTGTGTAGTCATGTTTCAGATCCCGAATGAGCCTATCCTAGAGTGGAGGGGGGGAAATTCTATGCCTAAGGGTCAGTTTGTTTCCTATCTTAAAGCTAGAAAGATGATTTCTAAGGGTTGTTTCTACCATCTAGTAAGGGTGAGGGATGTAGATTCCGAAACCCCTTCTCTCAAGTTGGTCCTTGTTGTCAATAAGTTTCCGAAAGTGTTCCCATATGACTTACCTGGTATTCCTCCCGACGGGAAATAAACTTCGGTATTGACCTTCTCCCAGATACACAACATATCTCTATATTGTATGGCTCCATCAGAACTTAAGGAGTTGAAAGAACAGTTGAAGGACTTGTTGGATAAAGGTTTCATCCGACCGAGTATCTCTCCATGGGGTGCTCCAATTTTGTTTGTTAGAAAGAAGGATGGTTCTCTTCATATGTGCATCAATTACAGACAGTTGAACAAGGTAACTATTAAGAACAAGTATCCTTTCCTAAGGATAGATGACTTGTTTGACCAACTTCAAGGGGAAAGTTATTTCTCTAAGATTGATCTCCGATCGGGTTATCACCAACTGAGGGTGAAAGATGATGACATTCCGAAGATGACTTTTCGAACTCGGTATGGTCATTATGAATTTTTGTAATGTCATTTGGGTTGAATAATTCTTCAGCAGGGTTTATGGATTTGATGAATAGGGTATTTAGACAATACCTTGATATGTTTGTAATTGTGTTCATTGATAATATTTTGATCTACTCAAGGAGTGAGGATGAGCATGTTGATCATTTGAGGATCGTGTTACAAATTCTTAAGGACCAACAACTTTTTGCAAAGTTTAGCAAATGTGAATTTTGGTTAAGGTCCATAGCTTTCCTTGGTCATATTGTTTCAAGTAAGGGTATTGAGGTAGATCCTAAGAAGACGGATGCGGCCAAGAATTGGCCTAGACCTCTAACTCCCTCGGATATTAGAAGCTTCTTGGGTTTGGCTGGTTACTATAGAAGGTTTGTTGAGGGGTTTTCCTCCATTAGTCCTCCTTTGATGGCTTTGATTCAAAAGAATGCTAAGTTTATATGGTCTAAAGCTTGTGAGAAGATTTTCTAAGAATTGAAAGATAGACTTACTTCTGCTCCGGTGTTGACCTTACCGGAAGGTACGGATGGTTTTGTGGTGTATTGTGATGCATCAAGAATTGGGCTAGGTGTGTGTTTATGCGAAATGGAAAAGTTATTGCCTATGCTTCAAAGCAACTTAAGATCCATGAGAAGAATTATCTCACCCATGACCTTGAATTAGGGGCGGTCGTTTTTGCTCTAAAGATTTGGAGACACTATTTGTACGGAGTACATGTAGATGTGTTTACCGATCACAAGAGCTTGGAATATGTGTTCAATCAAAAGGATTTGAATCTTCGCTAAAGAAGGTAGCTCGAGTTATTGAAGGATTATGACAGGAGTGCTCTTTATCACCCCGGCAAGCCTAATGTGGTAGCAGATGGTCTTAGTTGATTGTTGATGGGTAGTGTTGCTCATATCAAGGAAGAAATGAAAGATTTTGTTCGAGATGTGCATACATTGGCTTGATTAGGTGTTCAACTAGTGGACTCTACCAAAGGTGGTGTTATGGTTCACAATGGGTCCGAATCGTCTTTTGTGGCGGATGTGAAAGCCAAGCAAGGTCTTGATCCAACTTTGGTAGATTGAAAGAGGCGGTACACAAGAAGTTCGTTAAGGCTTTCTCCCAAGGGGGAGATAGGGTACTTAGATACCAAGGTTGTTTATATGTTCTGAATGTGGATGACTTGAGGGAAATTTTTTTGACGGAAGCTCATAGTTCTCGATATTCTATTCACCCGGGAGCCACCAAGATGTACCGCGATTTGCGGGAAGTCTATTGGTCGAACGGGATGAAGAAAGATATTGCAGAATTTGTGGCTAAGTGTCCAAATTGCCAACAAGTAAAGGTTGAGCATCAGAAATCGGGAGGTATGTACCAAGACATTATTGTTCCTTCTTGGAAGTGTGAAGATTTGAATATGGACTTTATTGTTGGTTTGCCTCGCACCCGGCGACAACATGACTCTATTTGGGTGATAGTAGATCGGATGATGAAATTGGTTAATTTCCTTCTAGTCAAGGTGTCCTACTCAACGGAGGACTATGCCAAGTCGTACTTGAGAGAAATGGTAAGGCTACATGGAGTGCCTTTATCAATTATTTGTGATCGTGGTACCCAATTCACTTCTCAGTTTTGAAAGTCATTCCAAAAGAGGCTTGGCACTAAGGTTAAGCTTAGCACGACTTTTCACTCCCAAACCGATGGGCAAGCGGAGCGTACGATTCAAAAATTGGAAGACATGTTAAGGGCTTGTGTGATCGATTTTAAGGCAATTGGGATGGCCATTTGCCATTGATTGAGTTTGCTTACGGTAACAATTATCACTCAAGTATCGGTATGGCTCCATTTGAGGCCTTATATGGTAGGAGGTGTAGATCTCCCATAGGCTGGTTTGAGGTGGGGGAGGTTTCACTAATAGGTCCCAAATTGGTTCATGAGGCTATTGAGAAAGTTTGACTCATTAGAGAGAGGTTGAGAACAGCTCAAAGTCGGCAAAAGTCTTATACCGATGTGAGAAGAAGGGATCTAGAGTTTGAGGTCGACAATTGGGTTTACTTGAAAATATCACCCATGAAGGGTGTAATGAGGTTTGGCAAGAAGGGGAAGCTTAGGTTTCACGACCCAGGGTACCACCTAGACGTAAAACGGCGTACTCGACCCCGAAGGGGTCTAATACAAGCCCTTAGCATCATAACATAGGTAATAGAAAAGTATGGAAAATTTAAAACTTCTTTCAGAACATACAATCGAAAACATTTTCATAAGCAAACAGAAGTCTTTACTAAATCTTTGTCTCAAACCATCTAACATAATTCTTGAATAAAACTCTTAGGACGCAGTCCATACAAATTCTGAAACATAAAGAAATGACATATGGGAAATATGGGTTCGTCCTCGAAGCTATGAGGACTCACCAAATCTTCAAGTCTTCTTGCCTCTTAGAAACCTAGCCTCCAAAGCAACTCAAGTCTCTAACCCTACATTTGGTTAGAATGTAGGCAATATGCGTTAGTACAAAATGTACCAAGTATGAAAGCTAGCACAACATCATAAGAGCATCTCAAATGGTTAGTCAACATAAGACATAAGCATAAGAGATTATAACATATTCATAGCATAATCATCATAGTCATACCATGGTCTCCAACATAAGCATCATATTAACATAAGTCAACATAATACATAGTTAATGAGCATAAAAGACAAGTCATAATCATATAAACATAATTGACTCTTAGTCATCATTACAATAATAGCACCATTCTCAAGTAACCTCAAAAGTATACAAGTGCAAAGCAAGAATAACATCCCATAATACCACCCAAGCCAAGTATCCCTTTTTGGTCATCTTAATCATAGTCTACATACATGGTCAAGTCATAAGTCTTTCTACCATAAGGGCACCATACTTCCAAGTAACTTCAAGACACATTTATGCAATGCATGAAAGGCATCCCATACTACCCTTCACACTGAGCATAGCCTTGAAGTCATCTTAGTCATATTCACCCTCCTTTTGGTCTTACTATAAGCTTACTTCATATAGACAAGGGAACTACCACCTTAGTCAATCATATCTTGGAAGGCAACTATGGCAACAACCCAAGCTAAGTAATACTACATAAGGGAACCATTCACAACTAGCCTCAAGTCATACTTGTGCCATGTATGGATAGCATCCCATACTACTACCCACACTAAGTACTCCTTTAGACTACCATGAATGTTCACTAGTTAGGGTCTGGTCCCTCTATCCTATTTGTTTCTTTTCATATAAGGTACTTCTCTATTTAGTACTAGGCAAGTCATAACCCATGAATGAACTCTATTTCTCAATTCAAGGCTACCAACGGAATAACCCCCTAATAGGCTAGACCATGCTATCATCTTACTAACATAACTAGGTTAAGCTAAAGCTAACTACCTTGGAAGACACACTAACATGCAAGTCCAAGCTACTCTAGGAAAGGTACAAGTGTCCTATCCTAGCTACCATGAAATAGTCCTACACCAACTAAGTCATGCTACCCTTACAAGTATACTATATTACAAATGCAAGCTATCCATAGGGGAGTATGATTCTCAACCCTAATCTATCCTTAGGAGAGTATGTGTCCTCAATCCCAAGCTACCATGACTAACCTAACTCAAGCTACCCTTGAAATGCATTTTTCAATGCAAAGTCAAGCTACCCTTAGGAGAGTATGGATCCTCAATCCTAAGCTACCCTTAGGAGGGTATAATCCCTCTATCCCAAAGCTACCATGAAATGGTCTTGGCCAAACCAAGTCATGCTACCATGAAAGCATCCTAACAATGCTAGTTCAAGCTACCCATAGGAGAGTATAAATCCTCAATCCTAGGCTACGACAACTACTACTAACTCATGCTACCATGACCTGCATTCTACAATGCTAAGTAAAGTTATCCCTTAGGAGAGTATATATCCTCCATCCCAAGCTATCAACCTTGGTCTTATCCTACTAAGCCAAGCTATACATGAAGGGAAAATATGTCACAACTTCAAGCTATTCTAGTCTAACATTCTTTGATTCATTTTAGGTTATTAAGCAAACCTAAAATACTTCTATGTGAGAGAACCCTTGGATCTCCTAGAAATTCATGCCTAAGTGTGTAAGAGAAAGAGAATACACAACAAGATCACATCATATTGACTTTACCCCCAAATCCCTAACAATGATGGCTACAAACCCTACTTTCAAGCTTAACTTCATTCTATCATGATTCATGTCTAAATTACAAGTTATGCAATCACATTCTTTGCTACTAAGTGATTCTAGTCATAATTGATTCATAAAGGTTCAATTATAACTTTAAAAGTCAAGATCCTTCCTATTCAATCAAGTATAGTTCAATTCATGATTAAATGATCCTAACTATGATCAATTATCATACAAGACATTGATTTAGGAAGATCACCTTTGAACCTTCAACTTTGCCTCTAATGCCATAAACCCAGAAAGATCACATTCATCAATTTAGATTAGGGTTTACCATAGAAATTACATGAATTCATCATAATATCACTAAACAAAAGCTAAATCAATCATAATTGGGTGGTATCCACTAGATTGGAATCACACCCAAACCCTACCCACAATGCAAGCACAACCCTAGCTAGAATTGGATTTTTGATTTCACAAGTGGGGAAACTATGGGGGCTCTATGGGTGGAAGAACCCATAGATGATTAAGCTACACATACCTTCAATCAAATCCCTAAACAAAGCTTGAATCAATGGGGAAAATCTCCCTAAGTTGTTGCCCTCTTCTCTTCTCTTCTTCTTCTATTCTAGAGAAATGATTTTTGGAGAGAGTTTTGGGGTCTTTATATGAATGATTTATAATTATTAGTTTAGGGTTTATTTAAGCTTATATGGGTTTTTAAATAACCTATTAACCTACCTACATTAACCCCTAATTAATAACTAACTTAACCCCTAAACACTCAACTAAAAACTAAAAGCTGAAAACTGCTCATGACTCACGCCCACCCATCCACGGACTGTGGATGGGACTACTGTCCATGGTTTGGTCTCGTGGTTGGGGTCTGAAGCCTAAATGTTGCAGTCAACTCAGGCCTTGACCTACGGGGCGTGGACTGATCTACTGGCCGTAGATGGCCATCCGTAGGTCACCAAAATTCTGTTTTGGGGACTGTTTTGAGGTGCTCCTCAAGGACCCCTTGGGTGGTCCTTGGGGGATCGTACCCGGACGTTTAACCCCTTAAACCCCTATTCTAAGTATGGGAACCATTTTTACAAGTTTTAACCCTCATACAACACTCCAAAACTCTTACCAAAGGCTCTAGAACCCACTAGTTCAACTCACTAAATTACGGGGTGTTACATTAGTCCCCGGTACGTAGGCCCATATCATATTTTGAGGCGTGTGGGTAAGGTTTCTTATGAGTTAGATTTGCCAAATGAGTTGGCAACCGTACATCCCATTTTCCATGTCTTTATGCTTAAGAAGTGTGTTGGAGATCCAACATCCATAGTTTCCCTAGAAGGGTTGGGGGTTGATAAGAGCCTCTCGTATGAGGTGGTTCCGGTTGAGATTTTGGACCGGCAAGTTAAGAGATTGAGAAACAAGGAAATAGCTTCCGTGAAGGTTTTGTGGAGGAACCAATTAGTTGGGGGTTCTACTTGGGAGGCCGAGGCTGATATGAAGTCCTGATACCCTAATATCTTTCCTTCTACTCCTATTCTAGCTTGAGGTAATGAGTTCCTTTTGAGTTGTGCTTGTTTTTTGAGTCATGTGTTTTTATGTGTTTTCCATGATTTCCTTATGATTATGCATGTTCATGAAAACTCGTGTTTTGGAAGAAAAGGATTTTATATGATTGATTTTCCTCATGTTGTTGTGCATTGAGTGTGAGTTTCCTATAGACTTCATGAGATGAATTGATGAACATGCATTAGCTATGCTTTTTGAGTCTCCGTGAGATTATGTTGAGCATGTTTTTAGCTTGGAGGAGATAGTTTCTCCTAGCACATAAGAAATTTTGAAAATTCATGCATATTGGGTTGCTAGATGTAGTTCCTACTTCTTTATGTTGCATTTCATTATGTTGAGTTTGGAGTTGATGTTTCCTACTTATTTAGGTGCATTGCATGCATAATGGGCTGATAGAGTTAGTTCACCCCTCTTTTGATGTTTGAGAATGTCCTAGTTTGGAGTCGATAGTTCCTCCTTGGTTGTATGTGTTGCATTGTAGGTTGGGTTGTTAGTTCCTTTCATACTTTTCTAGAACCTGTTTAAATCTCATTCGAGAACGAATGATCCCAAGGGGAAGATATTGTAACACCATGTATGCAAGAGACCAAAAAAATTAGCTTTTCCAGACCTTCCAGGTGTCAACCACGTAGGGCTAACCACAACCCGTGGTGTGGGCCACGGACCGTAGGTGGGTCCGTGGATTGACCGCTCAGAAAAGGTCTAGGCATGGACCACAGTGGAACCTATAGACCGTAGGTGGGACCACGCCCCATGGTCAAGTGGCTCGTCGACTGGCCAAAACTCTCTGACCACCAACCATGGACGTGTAGGACACACCGTAGGTCCACCCACGGTCCGTCGGTGGTGGGTGATGGGTCAACTGCTGGCAGTTATTTTCAGGGGCAGTTGGGTCTTTTCCTAATTAATTAATTCCTATACTATGTCATTTTGCCTTCATTTAGAACCCCTATATGAGTCTTTTTATCCCCAAATGCACCCCATTTAATTCATTCTTTCAAATTCCCAAAAGAAAACCAATTCCACTCAAATATTCTATTTCTAGAAACTTGAAGAAGAAGGATTCACCTGGGGTTTCAAGCTAAAGTTCCAATCTCTCCATTGAAGGCTTGCTTTTGGACTCAAGGTATGATAGTTTTCATCCATGATGAAATTCATATCTAACCTATGTTTTCTAAGAATTGAAGATTGAAAGTAGGTTTTGACCTCAAGGAGGTAAATTATGGACTTATGAATTTTCTTATGAAATCTATGCAATTGTTTTAAGATGTGCTTTGAGAGTAAAGTACCAATTATGATGATGTTGTGTTGTGAATGGATATTCTCACTTAAACACATACTAGCATGATGTGAAAGGTGTTCTCACATAGAAAGGATTCTTAAATTGAAAGGCTTTCTCATCTAATTGAATCAAATAGTAGGACCTATCTTAATGAATCTAGCTTGAATCGGTAGGCCAAGGGCAACCTTTCATGAGCAATGAAGTCAAGTAAGAAATGACTATTCCGTGGGAATTTATGCTTAGCACCGAGTGGATACTGATAGTGAGATGGAAGCTCTCCCATTAGTATAGGCCGAGGTTCCAAAGTAATCTCATGAGATGGAAGCTCCCCCGTTAGTAGAGGCCAGGTTTCTAGTAGCAATATCCTTATCTCATAACTATGTTCCCACATAGGTTGAATAGCTAGTGGATCTACTTAAGCTAGAAGTTCAAGGTTCTACCTTAGGCAAGTAGAACACCTCTTTTTGGTGTGGGGTAGACACCGGATTTCATGTTATAACTCAGATGGTCTCATGTCGGTTAAGGATATTTCTCACAACAAGATGAATAATGAACTAAGGCATGTTTAAAGAAGTATCCCGTAGTGTTCAAAGATGTTAAAGAAGAAGTTAGCTTGCATTGACCATGACTTATGACTTATATTTTATAACTCTTTCATATGATGTTTAATTTACTCAATTGCATGTCATGAAATGGAATGTCCCATTTTAGTATGTTTTAAATGTTTTATGCATGGCTATCATACTTGGTACATTGTTTTGTACTAACGCATACTCTTACCTACATTTTCCCCAAATGTAGGGTCCGATAGACAGGTTTCCGAGGCTCGTGGCTAGTTGTAGAGTTCGTGATTTTTCCGAGCTTTGGTGAGTCCTCATGCTTCAAGGACGGAGTTATTGTTTTAGTTTCTTTCATGTAATTTTTTTTTGAACATGATGTATGGGCTAGGCCCAATTTCATTCTATTGTAATAGATGGCTATGATGAGACATGAGTCTAGATTTCCGCTTTTCATTTTATAAAATGTTTTGGATTTGGACTATTGTTTTACTCTTTTTGTTTTATTTCTTATGTTATGAGAGTTACGTGGCTTTTATGGAGTTTTTCGGGGTTCTATACGCCATGTTACATCTAGGGGGTATCCCTGTGTCCTGACATATATAGTAGATATCGAATAGTCTTCGATTAGTTCGTGTATTTACTTCTTCAAATTTTGAACCCCTTATTAAAAATTCTAGCTCCGCCATCCACTAGTACCCCTACAGTAAGAAAAAGAAAAAAAAATGATACAGAAAGAGTTCACAGTGAAATAGAAAATAAAGAGTTTCTTTTAATATATTTATGGACGAGATACTTTTTAATTTTTAGAGAATGGTAGGATTATCATGGACAAAATAAAGAAAATATTTATTATATTTTTGGGCTGCATTTGCATTGTTCTATGTTTTTATTATGTGCTTCCTGTTTTTGTTTTATCTAGTCTTTGAAGATCAATTATTTTTATTTTTATTTGTTAACTTCTATCGTATTACAACTTGACATAGAAAAGGAATTTAATTTCTTTTCGTCTCTATTAAAATTTAAATCTGATGTGACATGATTTTCAGTTACCTTGACTTTCTTTCGTTATTTTATTTTATTTGTCTACTTTTATTTTTACATGCCATTTAAAAAATTATAAATAAAAAGAATATTTTATTAATTCCCCCTTAATGCTTTTTATACATTACATCAAATTTAATAATAAAGAAATTTCTTTTAAAACTTTAGTTCTGTTTAATTTATCAATTAATAAATAATTTATGATATATTACTTTTATATAATAATATAAACAAATAATATTGAAAGGAATAACATGAAATAAACGGATTACACCCTTAGCTGTATAAGACAAATGACAAACTGTCTTCTTCTTTTTTTGCCCTTTGTTTGCATGTGAGAGCATGTTTAAATTTGACAAAACCATACTTCTATCCTTTAGTATTCCCAAGTCCTACGTTTTGGACGGAGAGTTGGTACTCCAGTTTAGGGGAGTTCATGGTTCAATTTGGATCGGTTATTAGTTAAAATAAAAATTAAATTAATTTAATTTATTTTTAAATTTCTAAGATCAAATCAACCAAATAAAAAATATAACCGTCGATTTAGTTATTGTCGGTTTGGTTCGGTTTGATTCGATTTTTTCAGTTTTTTCAATGTGAAAGTAATAAGTTTCACTACAAAAGGAACCCCAATTACCAACAAAAAAATTCGTTGGTAAATAGATCAAATTGGTTGGCAAATTGAGTTACCAACCAAATGCCAACTTATATTAATCCATTGCTAAAAGGCTCGTCAGTAAATATTACCAATCGATTTTAATTTGTTGGTAAACTTACCAACCAAAAATCAGTTGGTAACACCCAAAGATGTTGTTACAAAATTTTAAAACATGGCCCTGAAATTTCCGTTGGTAAATTCACCAGCTAATTTTTGGTTAGTATATCGTTAGTACCAGTAAATTTTTTATGTTGGTAATCTACCAATATATTTTAAATTTTCTTTTTTTTGGTTTCCCATCATGTGTACGGTACCCATATTGAAACCCGACTAAATCCGGATTCACGCCGGGAAGTCCTACATTGGGGAGTAAACCTAACAAAGGTGACTTCGTACCTAAGGGGAGTCGAACCTGAGACCTCTTGGTTAAGGATGAAGGAGTACTTACCACTCCACCACAACCCTTGTTGGTAATAAATTTTAAATACCAAGTATGATTATTTGTTTTTCTAATAAATTCACTAATTGATTGTTAGTTTGTTGGTAATATATCATTCAAGTTCAATGTTAGGTTAGTAATTGATTGACAATATGTTCAAAATATTATTAACTGAATAATTATCCAATAGTAAAATATTTATTAATTTATTGCATTTAAAAATCTAAGAGCACGAATATAAATCCAAAAATATTAATATCAATTTTATAAATCATATTTGAATGAAACAATGCAAAATCTATGATAACAAGTTAAATTAATCTCAATATGACACATATCATTATATCAAAAAATTTAATTTGAGCACGTTTACCAAAAATATTGACCAAATCTAAATTTTGGCCAAAATTTAAAAGTTAAAACGCCTAACAGCACAAACTGAAAATGGAAGCCCCAAAACCTGAACCAACCATCCTATTAGATATAAAAATGACCTTTCGAAACTAATCGCACTGATGGAATTCTCATCAGAGCACATTTACAAAAAATGTTAAGCAAAGTCAAATTTTAGCCAAAAGTTAAAAGTTAAAACGCCTAACGGTACAAACTGAACATGAAAACCTCAAAATCCAAACCAACCATCCTATAAGACAAAAAATGACCTTCCAGAGCTAACCGCGCTGACAAAATTCAAATTTGAGCATGTTTCCCAAAAAATTGACTTTATTCAAATTTTAGCCAAAAGTTAAAAGTTAAAACACTTAACGACACAAACTGAAAATAAAAGTTTCAAAACCCGAACCAACCATCCTATGAGACCAAAACTGAACTTATATGGCTAACCGCGGTGACAAATTTTTAATTTGAGCACGATTACCAAAAATATTGACTAAAGTGAAATTTTGGCCAAAAGTTAAAAGTTAAAATGCCTAACGGCACAAACTAAAAATGGAAGCCTCAAAACCCGAACCCTTTATCGTATTACATCAAAAATGACCTTCCGTATCTAACTGCACTGACGAAATTTTCATATGAGCATGTTTATCGAATATATTGACGAAATTCTCATTTGAGCACGTTTATATTTGGTTGGTAAATTTAGCAACACAATTTTGCCGTTGGTAAATGTTTGGTTAGTAATTCATTGATAATATGTTAATAAATTATATAAACAATTTTTTGTCATATTTACCAACCGATATATACTTCGTTGGTAATATTACCAACAAAAGGTGTGCATTAGCAATATTTCAGTTGGTAATCCATTGATAGAATGTTGCTAAATTTGGCGCCATTTTTTCCCGCCGTATTTACCAACTAAAATACTTAGTTAGTAAGATTTTGGTTGGTAAACTGTTAGAATTTCGTTGTTAAGTTTTAAAATATAATTCAGTTAGAAATATGTTGGTAATTTGTTAGTAGAATACTAACCAACTTAAGTTGTTAGTAAAATCTGTTGGCAATTTGGGGTTTTTTTGTAGTGTTTGTTGAGGACATACACATCTCGATAGATACAAACACCTAGTACAAGAATAATTCACAAAAATGCTATTACACGAACAAAGTGATTAATCCATGTACCAAATTTCAGAAACTAAAAAAACTCATTGTCAATAGCATAAATTTGGTTCAATATTCTGGAGATCTCAACATCTTATCAATAGAGTTTTCAATTAAATTACACCTTAAAATATTGAGAAATTACTTCTAAAAAAATAACTAATATTTCATAGTAGATATACCGTGAGTTTACGGTATTTCTAATACATTTCACTTACAAGTTGTCTGTGTCTAGGGCCTTTTTGTATTGGTTTTGATGTGTTTTGATAATATTTTGCAGGAAAGATGTTCATGCGCGGAAGTAAAGAGACAGCTGAAAGAAATGCAGAAAAAATGCATTCACAGAAGTGATCTACGGACCGTAGGTCCATTGACGGTCCGTAGGTGATGGCCGTAGATCACCAGGCAAGGCATGGAAGGCAAATTAGGGAAATCAGACCAAGGGTGGAACCACGGTGGCCATTGACGGTCCGTAGATTGATCTACAGACCGTACTATTGATCCGTAGATTGATACTGCGAGGGTTCCAGTAACTGATTTTTGAAGATTCTAAGTGTGGAGCCACGGAGGGGGATTGACGGACCATAGATCGATCTACGGTCCGTATTGCAGTTCCGTCGTTCGCTTCAGAGAAATTGATTGGTGGAAGCTGAAATATTTTCCAAGTCCTGGCTGACGGAAGGGACTCACGGACCGTAGATCAATTGACGGTCCGTAAGTCAGTCTCGTGGAATGAAGA
>NW_006238941.1:2226991-2227176 GCF_000226075.1 Solanum tuberosum | reverse complement strand
GGAGGTAATGAACAAGAAAAGAATTATCAACATAGATTTAGTGTGATACTATCTAATAGGCTAGTGTCGATTGGTGCGAAGTAATAACTAAGCCAAACATCGATTATGATGTCTAATATGAGTTATAGGTAAGTGTTAGTAAATTATACACACGTAGCCGGACCAAGGTGCGGGGTGAAATTCTC
>NW_006238941.1:2223693-2226874 GCF_000226075.1 Solanum tuberosum | reverse complement strand
AAATCCCCCCTTTTATTTCTTGTTTCTGGAAGTACTTTGGCTAATTGAATATAATTGTTGGTTAAAGTAAAGTCTAAACCATTTTCCTCGTGGATCGATCCCAACCTACAAGTTGGGTTCTTTACTTGATAACGATCGCTTATACTTCTTTAGGGAGGTGTAATTTGAGCGTATCAAATTTTGGCACCGCTGCCGGGGAACTTTGGCTTTTAGATTTATTTTTAACTACATTATTGAACGTTAGTCAAATATTTCCTAATTTTACTTTTTCTCTTTGTTTTTGTCTCTCTCAGGTTCTGACTCTAGTGTATGCTATGTACACGGAGCCAGGATGAATCACTTACTCCTTACGATCCAGGGTTGAACCGCACTTTGCGAAGAATGAACAATCTAGGAGATAATCTGATCGGAGGAAATCTAGGTGATGCAGTTGAGTTACAACAGCCGAGGGTAATTGGTAGGGACAATCAAATTCCAACTGACAATCAATTGGGAGATGCATTGAGGGTGCAAGATCCACCAGGCCCATGACAACATGACAACTATCGGGGCAATGTCAATATAGCAGACTCAGATGGACCTATTGTCCTACCCCCTCTACCTCCAGGGCACACATTTGTGGTGACTAGTAGTTTGATGCAGATGCTTACAGCAAGGGGCTTATTCTCAGGATTGCCATTGGAGGACCCACATGCTCACTTAGCCAAGCTAAGGGTGGTTTGCAAAAGTTGTGTAGGTAGACCAGACTTGGATATGGATGTCATCGGATTACGAGTGTTCCCTCTATCACTAACAGGCGATGCTGCAGTATGGTTCACTGAGCTTCCTTATAACTCAATCTTTACATGGGACCAACTGACGGATGTGTTCCGAGCAAGGTACTATCCAGTGTCCAAGAAGCTAAATCACAAAGATATGGTCAAAAATTTTGTAGCATTACCTGGAGAGTTTGTGAGTAGCTCTTGGGACAGATTCACTTGCGTTCATAAGTGGTGTCCCAAATCACCGTATTGATGATGAGTCGCTGAAGGAATATTTCTATCGAGGTCAGGATGACAACAATAAAGCAGTGCTTGATACTATTGTAGGAGGTTCGTATGGAGACTGCACATATGCACAGATTTCTGAAAAACTGGAGAAGATCTCTCACAACAATAAAGCATGGAGCACTAGGAGGTCAGATACTGTGAGAAACACATTTGCCATTCAGAATACAAACACCCAGTCTGCGGATGAGATTCGTGAGGAGATGGCTTAGATGAGGACCGAGTTGGGGTTGGTATTGAAGCATGTGAGTGGAGGTGCAGAGAAGGTAAATGCTATGAATTACTTGACTAAAATGCTACCACCAGATGAAGAATGTTACTATGGAGAGGATGCTTATGTGATGAATGATCAGACAGGGGGTTTCCAACCAAACGCCCAAGGATCTAACGCGGAAAATTGGCGCCAAGGTCAAGGAAACCAAGGTCGGAACTATGGAAATTACAACCGAGAGGGTCAATATGTCCGGGATGGGAACTTCAATCGCGACAACAACTACAACAGGAACAACTATGGCAACAAAAATGATCGGGTTGGACCTTATGTTCCTTCTCAAAATCGGGAATCTGGAGGCAATATGGCGCGTATTGAAGATATGATGCAAAAGATGATGAGAAGGTTTAATGCAACTGATGAGAATGTGAAGGAGATGAGAAACGACTTGTCTGGTATTGGTCAAAAGGTTGATGCCCATGCAGTGTCAATAAAGCACCTACAGCAGCAGATGACCCAGTTGTCTACTACAGTGAACCCACGTCAACCTAGTACTCTTCCAAGTAACACTATCCAAAATCCAAAGAATGACGGTCATTGTATGGAAATTACTACTCGAAGGGGTAAGCAAACCATAGATCCACCTAGGTCATCTGGGGTGGAAGTTGAGATTAGAAAAGAAGATGATGTGGTAGAGGTTAGAGAAGAGTCTGAGAATGTGACAGAGAAAGAAGCGGAGATATCTCAGAAAGTGGTCCCCGTACCTAGACCTCTACCACCTTTTCCACAGAGGTTAGTGAAGAAGACTGAAGATGGTAAATATCACAGGTTTATTACTATGTTGAAGCAACTTTCCATCAACGTTCCATTGATAGAAACTTTGGAACAATGCCTGGGTATGCAAAGTTTATGAAAGATATGGTGACAAAGAAGAGGTCTGTAAGTTTTGAAGATGGTGATAGATTGCAGCATTGTAGCGTTATTGCTATAAGGTCTCTTGTGCAAAAGAAGGAGGATCCTGGTGCCTTCACGATTCCATGTACTATTGGGCTGTTACACTTTGCTAAGGCATTGTGTGACCTTAGTGCTAGCATCAACCTTATGCCATTGTCTATTTACAAGAAGTTGGGTCTAGGGGGACCCAAAGCCCACTACCATGCGGTTACTGATGGCTGATCGAATTGTGAAGAGGCCCATTGGTGTACTCCATGATGTGCTAGTGAAAGTGGAGTCTTTCATTTTTCCGGCGGATTTTGTGATTCTTGACTGTGAGGTTGATTTTGAGGTTCCCATCATCCATGGGAGACCATTCCTGGCCACAGGACGTGCATTGGTTGATATTGAGAAGGAGCATATGAAGTTCAGACTGAATAATGAAGAAGCAACTTTCAATATTTGTAGATCCATGAAGCAGAGTAGTGAGCTCCAAAAAATATCTGCTATAACTTACAGAGTTGAGAGTGGAACAGAATTGCAAATTGAAGAGCGACTAGGTGTTGAGGCACTAGCAACAGTTATGATGAACTTCGAGAGTGATGGTATTGAAGAGTACGATGAGTTGGTAGATGCACTAGATAGATGCGAATATTGGTCAAAACCAAAGAAGTATGAGCTAGACATAAAGAATCGTGAGTCCCCACCCGCGAGACCATCTATTGTAGAGGCACCGAAAGTGGAGCTTAAGGCTCTACCACCGCACTTGAGGTATGTATACTTGGGCGAAGAGAATACTTTGCCAGTCATCATTTCGGCAGATTTGAATGCGAGACAAGTAGAGTGCTTAGTGACTGTGTTAAAGAGGTTCAAGCGAGCTATTGGATGGACTATTGCGGATATTATTGGGATTCCTCCTCGTATTTGTTCCCACAAAATCTAACTCTTGCCAGATCACAAACCTAGTATTGAGCACCAAAGAAGATTAAAT
>NW_006238941.1:2192096-2223589 GCF_000226075.1 Solanum tuberosum | reverse complement strand
TTCAATGTGTGCCCAAGAAAGGTGGGATCACTGTGGTTCCTAATGAAAGAAACGAGCTTGTTTCGATGCGGCCTGTGACTCGATGGAGAGTCTGCATAGACTATAGGAAGTTAAATGCTTGGACAGAAAAGGACCATTTCCCCATGCCATTCATGGATCAGATGTTGGATAGACTTGCTGGTAAGGGTTGGTTTTGTTTTCTTGATGGTTATTCGGGCTACAATCAGATTTCTATAGCTCCAGAGGACCAAGAGAAGACCACCTTCACTTGCCCTTATGGAACTTTCGCCTTCAAAAGGATGTCATTTGGTTTGTGTAATGCTCTAGCGATATTCCAACGGTGTATGATGTCAATATTCTCTGATATGGTGGAGGACACTATTGAAGTGTTCATGGATGATTTCTCTGTGGTAGGTGACTCTTTTGACCGTTGTCTAGATCATTTGGCCGAGGTGCTGAAAAGGTGTGAAGATTGCAATCTAGTGCTAAATTGGGAAAAGTGCCACTTTATGGTGAAAAGAAGGAATCGTGTTAGGCCATCGGATTTCTGAGAAAGGTATCGAAGTTGATCGAGCAAAAGTTGAGGTAATAGAAAATCTTCCACCACCTATATCTATAAAAGATGAGAAGTTTTCTTGGGCATGCAGGTTTCTATAGGAGGTTCATCAAGGACTTCTCTAAAATTGCAAATCCTTTGTGCAAACTGCTTGAAAAGGAATCTAAGTTTGATTTTGATGATGCTTGTCTGAGAGCATTTGGAGAGTTAAAGGAGAAGCTGATTACTGCACCTATCATTATCTCACCAGATTAGGGACAACCGTTTGAGGTAATGTGTGATGCAAGTGGAGTGGCGCTTGGTGTGGTATTGGGACAGAGGCGAGAGAAAATACTCCATCCTATTTATTATGCTAGCAAAGATCTAAATGTGGCCTAGAAGAATTATACTATGACTGAACAAGAGCTTCTTGCGGTGGTTTTCGCATTTGAAAAATTTCGATTCTATTTGCTTGGTACTAAGGTCATAATGCATACTGACCATTTTGCATTGAGGTATCTGATGGCGAAGAAGGATGCAAAACCAAGGTTGATTTTGTGGTAAAAGATAAAAAGGGGACCGAAAATCAAGTTGCCGATCACTTGTCCAGATTAGAGGAAGAAGATATGCTAAAGCTTGGTGATGGGGCTGAAATTAATGATAATTTTCCAGATGAGCAGGTTTTGGCTGCTTCTCATGATTTGATTCCTTGGTTTGCAGACTTTGCTAATTATTTGACAAGCGATTTGGTGTCTCCGGATTTGTCTTTTCACCAAAGGAAGAAGTTTATGCTTGACGTGAAGAATTTTTTTTAGGCTGAGCCATACTTGTATCGTAGTTGTACAAATGGGATTATTCGCCGTTGTGTGCCCGAGGTTGAGATGTTGAGTGTACTTGAAGCATGCCATTCGTCGCCTGTGGGTGGGCATCATAGTGGTATTCGGACTGCACATAAGATTTTGCAGTGTGGGTACTACTGGCCTACCATCCACCAAGATGCTCATGATTTTGCAAAGTCGTGTGATCGTTGCCAAAGAGAATGAGGGATTTCAAAGAGGCAAGAGCTTCCTATGAATCCCATATTGGTAATAGAGTTGTTTGATGTATGGAGCATTGATTTTATGGGTCCATTTGTGAGTTCACATGGGATGAAATATATTCTTGTTGCAGTTGATTATGTATCAAAATGGGTGGAAGCAGTTGCGCTCCCCAACAATGAAGGTAAAAGTATCACCGCATTTTTGAAAAAATAATATTTTCTCCAGATTTGGTACACCAAGGGAAATAATCAGTGATGGAGGTTCCCACTTTTGTAATAAATTGTTCAAGGCACTACTTGAGAAATATGGTGTCCGCCACAATGTAGTCACTCCTTACCACCCGCAGACTAGTGGGCAAGTTGAAGTGTCCAACAGAGAGATTAACAGATTTTGGCGAAGACTGTAAATGCTAACAGAACGGATAGGTCAAGGAAGCTTGATGATGCTCTATGGGCCTATCGCACTGCCTACAAGGCTCCCATAGGTATATCTCCTCACCAACTTGTGTATGGGAAGTCTTGTCATTTACCAGTAGAGCTAGAGCATAAGGCAATGTGGGCAATGAAGAAACTAAATTTGGATTGGGGCGCCGCATCCAATCAGAGAATGAATGACTTGAATATGCATGATGAGTTTCGTCTAAAAGCTTATGAAAGTTCAGCCTTGTACAAAGAAAAGATGAAGAGGTATCATGATCAAAGAATTGAAAAGCGAGAATTTGTGGTTGGAGATCTTGTGCTTCTATTCAACTCTAGGTTGCGCTTGTTTCCAGGCAAACTCAAGTCCAAATGGACTGGGCCATTTTTGCTCACAAAAGTGCTCCCCCATAGAGCGGTTGAGCTTGAGAATAGGGAAGGAACAAGGTTCATGGTAAATGGGCAAAGGATCAAGATCTATCTGGGAAACACAGAGAGTGTGCAAGAGGTTGTTGAGGCCTACTATCTTGATAAAGTCTGAGTAATCAAGCAGTTCTGTGTTTTAGTTGATTCTCTGTATTAATTTAGATAGGTGTTTAGGTTTTAGTTTTTTTAGTGTTGGCTAGAATTAGCATAGGGACCCGTGTCTAAAAAGTGTCCAGAAAATGTAAAAAGAATAACCTAATGGTTGCTACAAATGTAAGGACGAAATGAGAAATCTGCAGAAAATTGTCTAGTGCAGAGGTCTATGGGCCTCATTGACGGTCTGTGGTTCAATTCACGGACCGTAATGGTGTCCGTAGATCCCAGGTATGTTCTGAAATTTTTTCAAGTTAAAATGTCATCGATGGTCCCAATCTATGGACCGTCAATGGACCCACGGACCGTAGATGGGGTCTCGTGGGGTCCAAACTCTAAGGCTGCCTGACCCGACCCGGACCCCCTATCTAAAAAACCCCAATTTTAAATCATTCCACTTCCCTCCATTTAATCCCACAACCGTTTCATAACCTCCCAAACTCCTACAATCACTCCATCACTCCCCAAATTTATCTTCCCTTCCTTTTTCTTCAAACCCCTTAAATTCCCTTTCCTCTACAAAAATTCTCACAAGGTCCGGTGTTCGGGTTAGTAACCAAGAGGTAATTCTTTGGTTTTGCAAAGCCTAGTGTCGTCACGCAATCACCCCACTCCTCGTTGCTTGTAAGGTAATAGACTTTCCCCTCACTTTGAATTTTGGTTCATAGATTGAATATAGAAAGTCGGGAGTCGGTTCTTGACCTTGGGTAATTGGTAGAAGTAATTGCATGATAAATTGGAAGTGACAATACCCTTGGAACAATAGATAGTGATCGTGTTGCCTTATTGTATGTGATTATAAGTCTAAATGTAAGTTTCGACTTAGGGTTCCAAAGTTTGTCTTAAATACTTGGTTAAAATGATTAATCGGAATCCTGAGAGACAAACTAGCATGATTCAATGTTGAAATACATAGTTAGACTAGGATATTGTTGAAAATAGTCTAAGATGTGAACTTGAAAATAAATAAAAATTGCCTGAAACCTGGCACAGTTCACATCCACGATACCCCGTCTACGGATCGTAGATCCAGTCAGTACTGTGGACTAGATTCGTGGTTGGATACATTTGTAAATTTCACCAAGTGTGAAACCACGGATGTGGACTACGGTTTGTAGATCAATCTACGAACCGTTCTGCACATCCATGGTGTTCCATCTATAACAAATAGTGTTGGTCCTCTGACCCACGGAAGGGTTCCACGGACCGTAGATCAGTCTTCGGAGCGTAGGTCTCCTTCGTGGTTGAAAACTGTAGCCTCTGTCTGAAATTTTCATGGGACTTCGGTACTGTTCGTTTATAGTTCTAAATTTTTTTTAGTGTGTTTATGGTTAGTTTTGGCACTAATATCGCTTCCACAGGTACGATGGCACCCAAGAAGCTAGTCACCTACTCAAAACAGGGCAAGTCAAAATCTATTGCCCCTAGCTTCAAGTTAATCGATGCGGACACGGAAAAGGATCCAACATACGTTCCTCCCAACACAAGGACTTCTCCCACTGCACCCCGAGCCACCAGAGGCACCCCCCGGAAGGTGGTTCCCGACGTAGTCACTGTCTCCCAGTCTGATGAGGAGCACACACTGATCGGGTCACACACTGATCGGGTCACCAACTAGGGCTGCTTCCAGTGCAGCTGAGGGGTCCACGTCTGGCCAGGCTTCGGGCTCTGAGTCTAGCCTTGCTTCAGGGTCCGAATCTACCCATGTGGTAGGTTCCAGTGCTAAATCAGCCACAGGGTCTGGTGAGAATAATCAAGCTGCCTCGTTTGATGAGGCCACTAGCTTGGAGTCCGTACCTGCACCACAGAATGATGATCCTACTCCAGTAGCCGGTGAGCTAAATAGATGGTGTGTAGAGGGCCAATGGCAAATTTATCGGGATGCCAAGATGATAAATGACAAACAGAAGATGGCCCGACTTATTACAGAGGAGCACAAAGTCCTCACAGGGAGCTTGCATACTATCCCGAACATCCACCGGCATCTTAACCTTTACAAGTGTGACTCGATGGCTCGAGACCCAGGAACATATAGCGAGGAGATTGTGCGGGAATTCTACGCTTCTTATGCTGCCACTCTCTGTAGGTTGATTTCCAAGCGGTCAAAGCCCCTAGCCCAAGATCCTCTCACTTCCACTATGGTCCGAGGTTGTCCAGTGACATATCACCTGCCACCATCAGCCGCTTTCTCTATGGTCCTACCACGGGTCACTCTTGGTCACTAAACACAACAGAGTTTGATTCCAGATGGGACATCGTGCGGAGTGGCACTTTCCAGAAGAATGCTGAGCAGCGAGAGGCTGTTATACTATGGTTGGCTACGTACATTGTTGCAGATGGCGAGCGTGAAGAATGGGTCGCCACTCCACGGTTGGGTATCCGAAATGCCACATTAAATTTTGTGGCCAAGTTCTTCTGGTTATTGGTGCGTAACAGGGTGTCGCCTACAAAAGCTGACAACCAACTCACATGGGATAGAGCGGTCATGGTTGCAGCATTGGTAGCAGGAGTGGAGATTGACTTTGCCTGCATGCTGCTGGCAGAGATTCACGAGAGGGTATTCAAGACCTCTACTACTTACCCCTTTCCATGTTTGATCTTCCAATTGTGCAGGGACTCTAGAGTGCCAATCTGGCATTGTGATAGGTTGATCCCCCCTATAGGGGCTTTGGATATAGGCCTCATTCGTGATGAGGCAAATGTGGCGGCACCTAGCAGAGAGCCCCAGATTGAGGTACCTCCCTTGGGTGTTGATCTTGCAGACACGGTGGGGCAGGCACAGGGCAGTGATCCCAGTATACCAGATCACACCGATATTGTCCCGGCCTCCTCTTCTCAGGCAGCTAGTATGGCTCCTAGCTCATTCCGGTCCACACCACAGTTCGGGGCTTCTGATGTCTCGTTGGCCAGAGTACATAAATTAGAGGCTCAGATGGCCATACAGCTGCATCACATCTAGCCTTAGATACAAAAGTCGATAGAAGAGTCCGAGGCCAGAATCGAGTGAAGGATGGAGGGCATGATGGACCTGAAGGTCCAGGATGTTAATAAGCATCTTGATGCCTTTGAACTGAGAGTCCTTGAGCGACCAGCCCCGACCTTAGATCTATCCTCTTTTCAGTCTGAGTTCGCCAGTCTCCGGGCTGACGTTTATGCCATTATTGCTACCCCTACAGTTGAGCCTCAGGCTGCACCTACTGTATTGGTTGATGACACGGTACTGGATGTTTTATTCAGTGGGACCGCCGAGGAAGAGCATGAGCCTACACATACTAAAGGTAAGAGGCACCGCTCTAGTCACACTAAGGAGGAAAACTAGACCCACCCGCTTGTTAATGATTTGTCGGCGCTATGCGCCATAGGTTTGCTTCACCCAATCCATTTTCTTTTACTGCTTTTGTATGCATTGGGGACAATCGCATCTATTTTTGTTTGGGGTGGGGTAAATGGATTTTGAGTGATAGGGTGAAGTCTGAGTAACCTAACTCATAAATCCTCTCTTGGGGTTTTCTGGCCTGTGTTCTTTTTCCCCAAGAGACAGTTTAATTTCTGTTGAACCGGCATGTGTTAGGATCGTATATGTAGAAGCATGAAAAAGAAAGAAGCATGATGGCTTGAAAAATAATACCCGTCAGATTTTGTGATGTGTGCTAGAATTTGTATGCTACGATTAGTTGAATGTGTTGGGTCTGAGTATGACATGATAATGAATCAACTTGATGGCATGACTTAAGCTTAAATTTGAACTCGGTAATCTGATAATGAAACTATGTGCCAAGAGTGTGTGAGAATAGTTGAGTGTTCAAACAGTTTTTGTGTAAACCTAGAACTTGCCCGGTTAGTCCTGCTAAGACAATTCAATCTAGAGGTTAGGAAGTGATCATAGGACATTGTTCTGATAAGTCCACAAATTGCCTAAAAGAAGGATCCAACCAACTGAAATAAATGCTCCCTTTAGTCCAAATACTTTAAGCCTAAAATTAAACCATTTCTTTCTAAATCCCGAACTCACCTTCCTATAATCGACTATGTTGGCCCCGTCCTACTTGGACATGTGCACCTCGACTTAGGCCAAAAGCCTAAGTTAAGGGTGGCTAATGTAAAAAGTACTTCAATCTTGGCCTTGACCCGACATCGGGTATTGTGCACCTCAACCAATGGAAAATCCATAAGTTGAGGGTGGCTATGAAAGAGGAAACCGAAAGAAAAATGGGTATGAAAAGAGTTTGATGTTGAAAAAGAGAGGAAAGGATGTGACTTGTTGAAAGCTAAAAGAAAAATAAAATAAAAGTAAAAAGAGCTACAAAGTCTAAAGTCACATCCGTGGTTGAAGAAAATCAAGGGAAAGAAGGTAAAATAGTAGGATGACAAAAAGAGGGCAAAAAGAGGTTGAAATCCGACTGTAATGTCAAGGAGGGCAGAAAGTCACTAAGAAGTATCCAAATGTACCATACCTGACCCTGAGCCTACGTTACAAGCCAAGAAAGTCCTATAGTGATCCTAGAGTCTAGTTTGGAGAGTCTAAGTAGTGAAAATAAGGGCAAGCGTATGGTACTGAGCACTAACTGTACTTGAAGTTATTTCTGAGTGTGAGTGTTGAATGAATCCTTGTACTCAAATTCATAAGTCATAGTGCAAAAGAAAAGAGATTTCGTTTGAAGTAAGGGCACTTAGTACATTGTCGGAGAGTTGGTACCTTGGTGATAGTGAAACAATGTATGTTGTGTGTTGGTTGGTCAATCGTTATCATGGGTAGATCCGCATGAATTAGCTTATCAAGTCTAAGAGAACAAATTTTGTACCCACAAAGAGAGTTGGGTAGAAAGCCATGTGATTGATTGTGCTTGAAATGCTTGCTTCTATACAAGTGTCGTTTAGAGTCTTAGTGCGTCGCTTGAGGACAAACAACGAATTTAAGTTGAGGGTGTTGATATACCGTGAGTTTAGAGTATTTCTAATACATTTCACTTACAAGTTGTGTGTGTCTAGGGCCTTTTTGTATTGGTTTTGATGTGTTTTATCATATTTTGCAGAAAAGATGTTCAGGCGCGGAAATAAAGAGACAGTTGAAAGAAATGCAGAAAAAGTGCATTCATGTAAGTGATGTACGGACCATAGGTCCATTGACAGTCTGTAGGTGATGGCCGTAGATCAGCAAGCAGGGCATGGAAGGTAAATCAGGGAAATCTGATCAAGGGTGGAACCACGGTGGCCATTGACGGTCCGTAGATTGATCTACAGACCGTACTGTTGATCCGTAGATTGATACTGCGAGGGTTCCAGTACCTGATTTTTGAAGTATTCTAAGTGTGGAACCACGGAGGGGGATTGACGGACCGTAGATCGATCTACGGTCCGTACTGCAGTTCCGTCGTTTGCTTCAGAGAAGCTGATTGGTGGAAGCTGAAATATTTTCCAAGTCCTGGCTGACGGAAGGGACTCACGAACCGTAGATCCATTGATGGTCCTTGAGTTAGTCTCGTGGAATGAAGACGCGTGCCTGAACAAACTTTCCTTAATTTGTTTCCCTTTTAATTTAGGACTTGTTTTCTATAAATAGGGCATGTAAACCTCGTTTTTAGGGGTTAGAATTGTGTTCTTGCCAATATGAGTAACTAAATTCACAACTAGGGTTGTGGGAACCATGATCGATTAACAAAGTATGAATAGTAAATAAGCAATTCTTGAGTAGTGTTTTGCATGCATTGATAATTCTTTCGTTTAGAAGTCTTTTTAATGGTGGCTAACGTTAGAACTCGCCTTGTTACTACTTGACGGACCAAGGAGGTAATTAACAAGAAAAGAATTATCAACATAGATTTAGTGTGATACTATCTAATAGTCTAGTGTCGATTGGTGCGAAGTAATAACTAAGCCAAACATCGATTATGATGGCTAAAATGAGGTATAAGTTAGGGTTAGTAAATTATACACACGTAGCCGAACCAAGGTGCAGGGTGAAATTCTCTAGATGCCGGACCAAGGATTTAGAGAAACATAACTTACCACTTTGCATGTGATATACTAGGAAAGGATCGTTATTAGTAGGATTACTGCGTTATGAGCTTGTGGGGAACACGTATACCCTAGTTAATTCTCTCATCTTGATAACAACAAAGATTGACTTTTGTGTATTGATCACTTATTGAATTTTACAATTTGTTTCACAAATCCCCCCCCCTATTTAATTACTTGTTTCTGGAAGTAATTTGACTAATTGAATATAATTGTTGGTTAAAGTAAGGTCTAAACCATTTTCCTCGTGGGATCGACCTCAACCTACAAGTTGGGTTCTTTACTTGATAACGATCGCTTATGCTTCTTTAGGGAGGTGTAATTTGAGCGTATCAATAGTCAAAACTAATCAATTACCATCTTCTTTGGCTTGAACTTTAAATTATTCAATGTTGCGTTAGAAAATTTTATAAAGAACAGAGAAAGTGTGATCTCTAAAGTAATGAATGTCGAGGGATTTAGACTTAAGGTTTTAATAGTTTGGCTAACATTTTAAGTGTTGGACTTTAGAAAATAGTAAAATTAAAGACTTACTAAAATTTATCAAAATACTTATATTTTATTTATAAATAATTATAAATTTATATATATAACTTCTCGGTTTGGTTATTTTGCGGTTAAATTTTAGTAAAACCAAAACCAAACCAAATAATATCGGTTTTTCAAAATTTAAAACCAAACCTAACCAAATCAAACCATATATCGATTTTTTAATTGGTTTGGTTCGGATTGCGAATCGGTTTGGTTTTTAACCATAACCATGAACAACCCTACTCCAGTCCATAGTGAATTGTTTGATTTTATTTTTTTATAGTTTAAAATAAATGAACTAGTAAAAATTCAAAAAAATTATCGCATATATATATATAATATATATAGTCTTTGTTTATTATGATTCTTAATTATTTTTTATTTTTTAATAAGATAATTTGAGAATAATGAAAAGAGTAATTGTGGAAAACAATCGGTGATTTATGTCCTTAATTAAAATATTTAAAAAAAAAATGTGGCACACTCCAACTATTCACTTAATAAAAATTAAAAGGAGTATTTTTCAAGTGCACCGGCCATTTCATTAATATTTTCTCTGATATCAATGCGATGTATCTCACAATGTTTTCTAGCGATGTGATTGAATTTCTTGTTGAAACATAAGTAGAGGGGGGATTGAATTGTGAGCCTTTTGAAAATCCAAATTCTTTTGTTTCCACCTCAAAGTGAAACATAGTACGTCATCCGTCCCATTTTATATGAGTTAGTTTGATTTAACACAAAGTTTTAAAAAAAACATTTGAAACTTGTGGTCTAAAATAAGTGATAGATGTTTGTGTGACTATAAATAATTTTCTTAAGGGTAAAATAGTCATTTAAAGTTAAATTATTACTCCCTCTGTCCCAATTTATGTGGCACTTTTCGTTTTTCGTGAGTCAAACTGTTTAAGTTTGACCGGAAATTTGCGCATGAAATCTTCAATTTTTTTGAAATGAAATTTATATATTTGTAAACTACATAAAAAGTACTATAAGTCATAACAATTGAAAATTCAAAATGTTTAAAAGATTTATGAAAAATTACGATCAAAGATAGACTTGTTTGAATCTCGAAATCTGAAAAGTGCCACATAAAATGGAACGGAGGGAGCACTTAATATAAAAATGTGTCATTCTTTATAGAATTGACAGGAAAAAAAAAAGAGTCATATAAACTGAGACAAAGAAAGTATTTAATTCTTTCTTTCTATTGGTGCTCCGAATATGAAGTCTTGGGAGGAGAAACATTTTTATCTGAAGTTTGTTAATATTAGCTAATACAAGTTAAATAATTTGACAAAAAAATAGATATAACTTAAATAGCTGGATTAAAACTAATTAGTATTGTTTCTGCATTTGATATTCTTAAAGAAATGAGGGGATAGACAATAAACCTGTTCGTGGTCACGTGAATCCAAACAATAAATTGCTATTATTTTAGGGAGAAACATATTTAGATCCTCAAAGGCACCAAAGGTTGATTCGAAAATTAAACCATTTTTTAATATGTATGTGATTGGTCAAAATTTGGAAAAAGGATTTTTTTCTATTAAAAGTGGGAAAATATCTTTTTCAATAAAAATAGAAAAAATAAGTATCACAAGTGACATCTCATATTAATTGTCTTCTAGCCACCCTATAATCGACTGAATTCTGTTTCTAAGAAATAGTAATTAAGAAAAAATAAGCAACAAATAATAATATTTGATTTCAATGATTTATGCAGGGGATTACACTCTTTATAAAATCTTATATAAAAATATGTAATTCTCTGATTTTTCTCCTCACGATTATCAACTCAAGAGATTTTCTTTGTTCTTCAATCTCCAAAATGCTTGTTGGAATTTCACCACGAATGTGGAGGCAAACTTTGATCACAATCGTGATAGTATGGAACTTGGGGATCACCACTTGGAGACAAAGAATTTTTCGTATGTAGAAAACTTGCAAATCACCACTTGGAGACAAAGAATATTTTGTATGTAGAAAACTTGCGGATCACCACTTGGAGACAGAGACTTTTTCGTATGCACAAAACTTGCGGATCACCACTTGGAGACAAAGACTTCTTTATATGCGGAACTTGCATAACCCCGCTGAAGAGTAGAGTTTCTTTATGTATTTCTTCCTTCTTCTTTTTTTTTGGTCTTATGAAGACCCGTTATATAGGCAACTCCACTAGCTAGGGTTTGAAGGTATTTTGATCTTCAAGTAATTTTAGTTGACCTTCGGCTTGAAGAGCATGGGTTAGGTTCGTCTTGTCAACTTAACAAATTGACTCAAATGCAATTGAACTTCATTTAAGTCAAATAATTTTTATTTAAACATTAATCCAATTTTATTAGCCAATAATTTTGACTTGGTTGACATATTATGAATTTAAGATTTAATTCTAATATGAATTTATTCAAAAAATAAATAAATGTCTACAAATGCCCTCCAGCTTCAAGGAAGCTTTGTTGAGGAGTAATGGGACTTGGTGATGGATTGACTTGTCCATATTGAATAATTCTAATGATGAAAAATGGATAATAAAAGGTAATGTGATAAATTATTGGTTTGTGATGTGTTGAGAATGGTTAGAAAGACTTATTGATTCCTTCTTGATGTTGTATCATAATTTGTGTTGTTGTCAATTAAGCATTATTATGAAAATGGTCATCTCCTCATTATTTGTATGAACATGTCATTTGCATGGGTTATGAGACATGATTGTGACAAGTTTTATGTGAATTGAGGAAAAATAAGAAATTAAAGAGGATGTACCATTTCGAGGGACATGTCGCGTGCCGCGATGGATATCAAATTCTATTATCGAGGGACGTATCACACGCCGTGATAGATTATCGAGGGTCGTGTCACACGCCGCGATGGAAACATGGACAGATATGTCCCCCATGGGTCCCGAACTGATAAACAACGGGTTTGTATATGATGAGTCCACAATTTGGACTCATTTCAGGATTTATTTTGATAGATTTGGTGTCCTCAAATGCATATTTTTGTCTCAATAACTAATGTAAATCCTTAAGTTTCAGGTAGTTGGAGTTTGAGGCAAAGCATGGACACTACTTGGCAAAAAGGAACAAAATGGCAGAAAAGACGAAGAAAAGAAGACCTGAGGATCGTCTAATGCATTAGGCGAGTCGCTGAATGGCCTTAACCTCGCCCAAAGTTCCAGTGTACTGAGCCTTGAAGGAAAAGATCAAGTTGACAATGAAAGGGAGCAGTCGGCGTGTCACCGAATAGTTCCGCAAAGCAATACTATATGGCCCAATGATCCAGAACACGAAGATGCTGAAGGCAAAAGCTGAAAGGTGATGAACCAGACCAAAAGGCGGATCGCCGAGTGCTTCGGCAATCCCGACTAACTGCGCCGACTGATCCTTCGCATCACAAATTTTTGAAAACTAGAAATACTCATTTAATTATGTAGCTTAGTATCAAGTTGTAAAGAATTATTACTGAGACTTAGAATATTTTCAGTTTTGAGTTCTTAAAGTTTTTGAGAGACATTGTTTTTGAGGTTGAAGGTTTTCAACTCCAAGAAATTGGAAGTGGGTAACCACGAATCTTCATCCTAGATGTGTTTAAAGACATTTTCTATCATACCCACTTGATGGAAGCACTTGTTGGTATTGATTTCTATCTCTTTTTCATGTCTAGCTACAACCTCAATTCTTGGGGTGTGATTTTGTGAATATGGGTTAAAATTTCCTTTTGAGTAATGCTTATTGTTAGTCTATTTGCTATTTAAATGTGATTTCATTTAGTAGTTGTGTTTGAACTTAATGGGATTGTAATTGCAAATACGATTTCATCTTAGTGTTTTTGTCTTACTCGAGAGAGAGGTTTTAAAACTAAGACTACTAAATCGATAGTCGGTGGTTATTGGGTCGTCGTGGGTTCAGCTCGAGAGAGTGTATCCTAGGCCTTTTCCCACATATTCAGCTCGAGAGATTGAATGGGCTAAGGTGGAGGCTGTGCTTAATTAAGGCAACTTGGTGTTCGAGAGAAATCGAGTTGATTCGGGGTAAGTTGCTAGAGAGAGAATTTACCCCCACTAAAGTCTAGCCTAGTTACAAATATCAACGATTTACTATCAATAGAATCTACCCAATAGTATATTTTATCCCATATTCCTATCACATCCCAAGAATCAAGTTGCTCGAGAGAGAATTTACCCCCACTAAATTCTAGCCTAGTTACAATGTTTAGCAATTGACTATCAATAGCATTTACCTGATTGTGTATTTTATCCCGTACTCCTATCACATCCCAACAATCCCGTCTCCTAAATTCGCATCTTCTTATTTTCGCTGTTTTTGTTCATTAATTGAATACAAACTCCCCATTGATAATTGACATTCGTGTCAACCCCTTAATTTATTATGTTTTTACTCGATACTATTTTTAGTTATGGTTATCTCTAGCATATTCGCGCTTAACTCTTAATTCTCCGAAACCGCTCCCTTACGACTCGACCCCAACCCATTCGATTGAGTTATATTACTATTGTACGATCGTAAACACTTGAATCGGAAGTTGTGTCTTGATTATACAAACATCAAAATGGCGCCGCTGCCGGGGAGTGGTGTTACTTGAGAATTTCGAGTTGAGTCGAATTTCGCTTTTGTTAGTCATAGTTTACTCACTTAATTTTCAGTTTTGAGTTTTGCTTGTGTGTGCTTTAAAGTAGAAGAGGTGAGTCTGTTGAGCAGAACTCACGAGCAAATGGAGTTTCCTCCATTAGAAGTAATGATGTTCAGGGATCGCATCCTAACCTTCAAACAAATGGAAGGTGAAAGGATCCATGAGACATGGGCAAGGTTTAAAGAACTGATAACTCAATGCCCAACTCATGAATTCCCGTTATAGTCCTCCTTGACTGTTTCTACAGAAGTCTTGGTCCCGAAAACATGGTGTTGGTAGATCAACTCATTCCGGGTGGCATTGCAAAACAACCTTATGAGATAGCAGTCCAACTGCTTGATCACATGGCCGAAAAAAACCAAGAAGTAGAGAAGGACTTCATTTTAGCCACACTGATGACTCAGATGGATAAGTTGGCAAAAAGGATAGTGGATATCGAAGTCTTGTGCAAAAGGAAGAATAAATACATTCCTCATCATGAGCCAAGAAAGCCTAAGGACAACGAGAGAAAATGTGTCGAAGGAATGCTCTTAATCATTCTCCACAAGGTAACTGAGCATGATAGCGTGCTGGACGAGATAAAGGAGAACATCGAGGTGATGAAACAAATGATTGGTTCTCATTCTAGATCTATCCAACTGCTCGAGACCCTTAGGGGTCATGTGTTGCCTCACCTCTCTTCGCAGCAAAATAGGGGGTTACCTAGTGATACTATGGCTAACCCCAAAATTAGAGTTTGAGTGTTGACTTACTCGTGCCACGACGTTAACTATGGCGTTGTTTGGGAGGCAACTCAATACCCCTTAAAATGCTTTATTTTTCTCTTTATAAATAATATTGTGTTGATTTGTGCAGGTTTAAGTAAGGAAAGTGTTTGAAAGATTCAGGATTGGCGAACAACTGATCTAGTCGGCGCATCGCCGAAGAGGTCAACTTGCCCGATTTGATCCTCCATTTGTCTTAACACAATTTTAACTTGGATTTTCTAAAACTCAGCTAGCCCAGAAGCAATTTGGCGACTCACTGACCATGTCGGCGATCTCGATGTAGATCGTCGTTTGGACCCTCACTTTGACAGAAGGTCCTGTAAAAGTCGGCGGGGTAAGTGACCTATCAGCGTGTCGCCGAGTGGATCGGCGAGCGCGACTAACGTCGCCGAATGGGCAAAAACTGGATGGTCTTAAAGAGAGCCAAAGATTTAAATTTCAAACTCTTTCACTTTCCCTCACTTTTTATCTTCCCAAACTCACACTCTCACTCTAGTTTTTATATTTTTGCACTCTTAAAGTATTTTGGTTATTGATCTGTGCTTGGAATTGGAATACTTTGCCGCTTAGCATCTCAATTTCGTATTATTCGGTATAAAAGTTTTGTAGACGTGGCCAAAACCTAAGGTTGCAGGTGGAAACATGCCACCCCGAACGAAGGGAAAGAGGTTCATCACCAATGTAGATGCAACTACATCCAAAGGAAAAGCTACCAAACCTTCCACATCTGGTGGGAAGGAGGATAAAGGAAAGGGAAAATAAGCCCGTGGAGTCTATGCATCTTCTTGTTGGAAGCCCATTTTAACTATTCCACGAAACCCTGATGTTCCTTCATGGGCTCGGCCTTTTGGGCGGATTCACAGGTGGCCATCCCTAGTGAGCCTGGCACTGTTGATGCTTTTGAGATAGTTCCGGGTACTGGTGCCCATATCTTGAGCACTACTCCGGGCAGTGAAGCCTCGACAGATGGAGCGACTGCATAGACAGGATCCCCTCCTTACCTCCCTCTCTGTCTTACTTTTTTTTTACTTTTGGTTATGTTTATTTGCATTTGAGGACAAATGTCTTTTATTTGTGGTGGGGTGAGGCCCATCTTTCTTTTGTGATTGATTTTTTGATTCTATATTTGGGTATTTGGGTCATTATGCTTAATATTATGTTATACACTGCTTTTCGTGGATGTTTGAGCTTGTGGCTTCTTTTGCTTTAATTATAAATGATTTTTTACCCTTCCAAAAAATTTTGCCACCCCTTCTGTGTTGAATGTGTCTGTTCTTTTGCAAATTTGAGTATCAGTCCCGATCAATACCGATGACTTGAATAATGCTCATAATCGAACAAACATAAATGTGCGGCTACGATGAGGCCAAATGAAGTTTCATAGAGAATATGTGAACTCTATGCATCTTGTTGTGACTAGCCAATTATCGAATCGAGTCTCTTGTGATGATAGTTGCACACTAGCAAAAGTGTGGAGTCTTGTCTGACTTTGGTGTCGATGCCTTGTGTGATGAGCTTACTGTGAACCATTCATGATAACACCTAGAATTTTCCCCGTTGGTCCGGTTGACTAAGTGATGCAATCTCTTGAAATGATATTAGGTAGCTTTAAAGAGTGAAACAGTTTAACATTATACCTCTTTTGTGGCCTACCGTGTGAGTGTGTGAAGTTCGTTTGATCACCTTTTGAGCCTTAACCCTTTCCTTGGAAGAAACTTTATGAAATTGTGACCTTTCTTTATCCATTACCCATATTCCTCATAATTTGTCGTTTGCTTGAATAGCCAACTTAGGCCAAAATCCTAAAATGGGGTGTGGTGAAAAGAGAGGGTAAATCAAAAAATACAAAGAAGTTCCCTTTGACCCACAGTTTTGAGAAAGATGGAACCCCTCCATTCAAAAAAAAAAAGAGAAGAATGAAAAAGAAAAAGAAGGAAAAAGTTGTGGAATAAAGTTGTGAAAGTGCATAGAAAATGGGGTGTCCAACAGTCCATGGAAAGTGAATAATGGGGTGACTTTTGAGCATGAGTGAAAAAAGATGAAGAAAAGGGAACAAAGAATTGTTCATACCACATTTCGTGAAGATTAAAGCCATTGAACCTAACTGACCATACCGCTACATTTCATAATGATGAAAGTCACTGAACCTAAATGACCATACCTTTGCACTCAGCCCCATTACAAGCCTTGTAAAGACCTTTGTGATCTTGAGTGAGTTGAAGCAATTGTCAATTAGAAAATACGGGCAAACCTATGGGTGAAGTCATGCATTATGTCCATCTTTGTGAGTGTGAGCGTTGCATTTGATTTCGAAGCTGTAAATTGTGAATCATTGTGTGAATATGGAATCATTTTTTTTTTGTGAGAGGGCATTTGAACACTTTAGTTGAGCTTGAACTTGCGTTTGAAGAAAGTATAGTGAGCTTGAGATTCTTTGATAATGGTGTGTCACAACTTGAGTCTTTCAGTACACAATTGATCTTTGTATGAGTAAGTTGAGTCTTGTGTGTGCATTCATGATTGAGTCTTGTGTAGCACTGTTTGAGACATCCTTTTTGAACTGCTGAAATTGAGTTTTACTTGAGGACAGGTAAAATTTTAAGTTGGGAGTGTTGATGAGTCCACAATTTGGACTCATTTCAGGATTTATTTTAATAGATTTAGTGTCCTCAAATACATATTTTGTCTCAATAACTGATGTAAATCCTTAAGTTTCAGGTAGTTGGAGTTTGAGGCAAAGCGTGGACACTGCTTGGCAAAAAGGAACAAAACGGCTGAAAAGACGAAGAAAAGAAGGCCTGAGGATCACCCAATGCATTAGGCGAGTCGCCGAATGGCCTTAACCTTGCCCAAATTTCCAGTGTCCTGAGCCCTGAAGGAAAATATCAAGTTGTAGATGAAAGGGACCAGTCGGCGTGTCGCCGAATAGTTCTGCGAAGCAATACTATATCCCCCAATGATCTAGAACACGAAGATGCTGAAGGCAAAAGCTGAAAGGCGATAAACCAGACCAAAGGGCGGATCGCCGAGTGCTTCGGCGATCCCGACTAACTGCGCCGACTGATCCTTCGCATCACAAATTTTTGACAACTATAAATACTCATTTAATTCTGTAGCTTAGTATCAAGTTGTAAAGAATTATTACTGAGACTTAGAATATTTTCAGTTTTGAGTTCTTAGAGTTTTTGGGAGACATTGTTCTTGAGCTTGAAGGTTTTGAAGGTTTTCAACTCCAAGAAATTGGAAGTGGGTATCCAAGAATCTTCATCCTACACGTGTTTAAAGACATTTTCTATCGTACCCACTTGATTGAAACACTTGTTGGTATTGATTTCTATCTTTTTTTCGTGTCTAGCTAAAACCCCAATTCTTGGGGTGTGATTTTGTGAATATGGGTTAAATTTCCTGTTGGGTATTACTTATTGTTAGTCTATTTGCTGTTTAAATGTGATTTCGTTTAGTAGTTGTGTTTAAACTTAATGGGATTGTAGTTGCAAATACGATTTCATCTTAGTGTTTTTGGCTTGCTCGAGAGAGAGGTTTTAAAACTAAGACTATTAAATTGATAGCAGTGGTTATTGTGTCGTCGTGGGTTCAACTCGAGAGAGTGAATCCTTGGCCTTTTCCCACACATTTAGCTTGAGAGAGTGAATGGGCTAAGGCGGAGGTTGTGCTTAATTGTGGCAACTCGGTGTTCGAGAGAAACCGAGTTGATTCGGGGTAAGTTACTCGAGAGAGAATTTACCCCCACTAAAGTCTAGCTTAGTAAAAAATATTCAGCAATTGACTATCAATAATATTTAACCGATTGTGTATTTTATCCTGTATTCCTATCACATCCCAAAAATCCTGTCACCCAAATTTGCATCTTCTTATTTTCGTTGTTTTTGTTCATTAATTGAATACAAGCCCCCCATTGATAATTGACCCCTTAATTTATTATGTTTTTACTCGATTATGTTTTTAGCTATGGTTAACTCTAGCATATTCGCCCTTAACTCTTAATTCTCAGAAACCAATCCCTTGGGACTCGACCCCAACCCATTCAGCTGGGTTATATTACTATTGTACGATCGTAGACACTTGAATCGGAAGTTGTGTCTTGATTACGCAAAGATCAATATCGTTAGGTCAGGCATGCATCACTATACTTGACATTGCATTTCATTGTATTGTGCATCTTTATCATTTGTGAACTTACGAGTACTTTTCTGTGGAACTTGTGACTAATGACTTATTCTTGTCTGTTGCTGATCTGTAATTGTTGAAGTGAGGTGGTTGAATTATGTGCTATGTAAATTGTGAAATGTTAGGTGGGACTGGTTTTTATGCAAGTTGTAGTTGTGGAGGTTCAGTTGGTGTGTAAGGAGTACCCGTATTCAATTCCCTTAGCTTGTGTTTAGAAGTTTACTTGTTGAGTACCATGTGGTTTGGTACTAACCCCTTTCTTCTACATTTTTCTAAATTACGAGCTCGGATCTTCGTAATACTTCCTATTCTCTTCTTTTCTTAGGCTCCCTATGAAGATTTTGAGGTAGTTGTTTTTCATCTCAGCGGACCTTCTTACTCCTATTTATGATCTTGTTTTATTCTAGAAACAATGTCATTTGAGACTTGTATTTTTCTTTTGAAACAATTGTAATGCTTTAGAGGCTTATACACGTGACAACCAGGTTTTTGGGGTTTCATTAAGTTGACTTAGTTACCCGCACTTATGATATTTTGATATTTCAATCTTTCTTTCTTTCGCATTTTTGTGATATTTGGGTTTTAGGCTGACTTGTCTTGGTGGGATAAGACGAGTGCCTTCACATCCATTTTTGGATCATGACAAAATAATATCAGAGACCTAGGTTCATAGGTCTCATGTGTGTATAAGCCGAGTCTAGTAGAGTCTCGAAGATCGGCGCATAGACGTCTATTTCTTATCTTCGAGAGGCTATGGTGACTTTAGTAAAAAATTTCACTTCTTGAATTTATGTCGTGCATCCTTGGTCCGATATGTTTCCTTTTACTTTATTCCATTCTCTCTCACTTATAGTGATGACTCGGGCATGGTTCCTCATGTGAGTAGTTGGTGTCGTGTATGGCTTGGATGTTAGATCTGGTACTAAAGGGGAAGTGATATACTTATGGAAACAATGTGTGGTCAGATTTAGAATGTTCAGTGATTTGAAGAAATTGTGTGAGGTTATGGTTTGATGATGCATGTAGGTTATCTACAGGGTTAGGCACAGGGGATTTGACCACTTAAGTGCGGGGTGTGATGGATTCGTCGGTTTCACCGACCCCACATACTGGCATGGACGGAGAGCCCTCAGGGAAAGGAATTGAGAAATTGAATGAACTGGGGTTTTCAATCTCTTGGGAGGAGGGGATTTAGTGGGAGAAGATGAGTTAGACATTTTTAGAAGAGGGAGGAGAAGAGTTTAAGGAACAGTGAGAGAGTTTGAAAGAGAGTAAGAAGAATTTGTGATGTTTGAAATCTCTCAAAACGGGTGTATTTAACAAGGTATTGGGTCCCTGAACAATGGCGACTCTTGGTGTGTAAACTGAAAAGACATCTGCAACACAAGGAATAGGGAGATGACATGTGGCAGTGACCGTTATCAGAAAACTATGTAGAAAAAGTGATACTAACTTTTGAGGGACCAGGTCCCTTCCTATAGATAGCCCTGACTGTTATGATTAGATCTTCCCTTAAGCTAACATACCATGAGTGTGTACCTGCAGTAAGGTACCATATATGAGTTTACAAACGTTAAGCAATACAACAAGTGTAGATACCTTCCCTCTTTAGCATTGTCAATTTGGAGGATTTATTGCAAATCTATTGTGAAATCAGTACAACTTGTGCACTCCCAGACTCAGTCTATTCTTGACAAAGTGTTCCTTGCTCAGTACTTTGGTGAAGATATCTGCTACTTGGTCTTCCTTTTTTCAGTGACCCAATGATCCCTAGGTACGTAGTCTGATTCACATCAATCCCTTCTTCAGCCTTATCAAGCGTATCACTTGTGCTCATGAGAGTATCAAGTACTTTGGCCTCTAGCATGTTGAATTTCTTAAGCAGTTCTCTGATGTACTTCTCTTGACATATTTATGTTCCCTGAGGAGACTGTTTGATTTGTAAGCCCAAGAAGAATGTAAGTTCCCCCATCATGCTCATCTCAAACCTATTGCTCATTAAGGTTGCAAACTCCTTGCATAGAGAATCTGAAGTTGCTCCAAAAATTATATCATCTATATATACATGCACTATCAGAAGCTCCTTACCTCTTGATTTTAAGAACATAGTGTTGTCAATTTTTCCTCTTTTAAAGCCATTTGCCAGAAGAAATTTTGAGAGGCGCTTATACCAAGCTCTAGGTGCTTGTTCTAGGCCATACAAGGCTTTATCCAGTTTTAACACATGGTTGGGCAGATCAACATCTTCAAAACTTGGAGATTGTTTTACATACACTTCCTCCTTCAAGTATCCATTCAGGAAAGCAGTTTTAACATCCATTTGAAACAACATGAACTCCATGTAGGTAGCAAAGGCTATTAGAATTCTTATAGCTTCCATCTTTGCTACAGGTGCAAAGGTCTCATCATAATCAATTCCTTCCACTTGATTATACCCCTATACCACTAATCTTGTCTTGTTTCTAGTGATAGTTCCATGTTCATCAAGATTGTTTCTGAACACCCATCTGGTCCCAATAATTGTTCTGTTGGGAGGTTTGGGGACCAGGTGCCACACTTTGCTTCTTTCAACTGATGAAGTTCTTCCTACATTGACATCACCTAGTCAACATCCTTTAAGGCCTCCTTGATATTCTTGGGTTCAATGGTGGATATGAAGGCTGAGAATGCAACTAGATTTCTCGTTTTGGATCTAGTTTGTATTCCAGAGTCAAGTGGAGATACAAGATTGTCCAGAGGATGAAGATTGATGTTTCCATCCAGACTTTCTTGTTATCTCTTATTCAAGATCAGTAGTTGATTCATCTTCTTCAGGTTCTTTGTTCTGACAGTTTCCCTCTTGAGCTAAATCAAAGGGACCAGGTTCCTCTATGGGTTCTGCACGGTTTTCTTGATTTGAGATTTGTTCAGCTACAGGATTTTGTATCTCCATGTCTTGTTGAACCTCCATCAGTTCCTCCAATTCAATGTCTTCACTATGCTTAGCATTGTTCAAATCACCAGAATCATCAAATAGCACATGCACACTTTCTTCCACACACAAAGTTCTTTTATTGAAAACTCTGCATACTTTGCTAGTTGAGGAATAACCAACAAACACCCCTTCATCACTTCTTGCATCAAATTTCCAACCTCATCCTTTCCATTATTCAATAAAAAGCACTTACAACCAAATGCTTTCAAGTGACTAAGTTAAGGTTTCCTTCCATTCAGCAGCTCATAAGGGGTCTTCTTGATTACTAACCTGATGAGACATCTGTTTGTGACATAGCAAGCTGTGTTTAATGCTTTTGCCCAAAAATTCATTGCAAGTCCTAAGTCAATCATCATGGTTCTAGCAATATCCACCAGGGTCCTGTTCTTCCTTTTCACAACCCTATTTTGCTGAGGATTTCTAGGAGCAAAGAAATTGTGATGAATCCCGTTGTCAACATAGAAGCCTTCAATTTGTGCATTTTCGAACTCTGTGCCATGGTCTGATCTAATACTTGCAATCTTGCAGTTTACCTTCAACTGAATTGCCTTAGAAAAAGTGATTAGCACTCTTTCTGTATCGTCCTTAGTACACAAGAACATGTTCCAGGTGAATCTAGAGAAATCATCAACGATCACCAGGATGTACTTCTTCCCATCCTCTTTTTGGAATTCCTACATATCCACACAGATCAACGTGGAGAAGTTCTAGTGGTCTTGTTGTGCTGACACCTTTCTTTGGCTTGAAAGATGATCTCGTTTGCTTTCCCCTTACACAGGCATCACAAACCTTGTTGTTGGAAAATTTTAGCTTCAGCAGTCCACGGACATGGTCCCTGCAACACGTTTGTTCAGTAAGGATTAATTCACGTGTCCCAATCGTCTATGCCACAGATTAGCATTGTCAGTCTGAGAACTTAGACATGTGAGACTATCCCCTTCTATGAAGTCAAGATCTGCAACATACATATTTTTGACTGTTTTGGCAGACATAACAACTTTGTTAGTAACACAGTTTGTAACTATGCATCTATCTGACAGAATTTTACTCCATTTCCTTTATCACAGATTTGAGACACACTAAGCAGATTGTACTTCAACCCATTTACATAGAAAACATTGTCTATGGAACGGTCCACTAATCTTCCAATTCTCCGAATACTTAGAATGAATCCCTTTTTGCCATCTCCAATGACACACTACCACCATGGTGTGCTTCCAAAGAGAAGAAGTTTTGAGTATCTCCAATCATGTGATTTGAGCAGTCACTATCCATGTACCAACATTGACTGCTTCAGATTCTACACAAGAATCACTTGTTAGATTTAGGAACCCACTTGAGATGGAGTTCCTAAAAACTATCAAAAGGTTTAAGGAGTAACCTTCCTGTCCACGGGGGCAAAGTATTCTTGCTAAAGTGATAACTGGACAAGGTTCCTTCCTCCTTTCTACCTTCCTTTTACATGACTTAACAAAGTTCTCCTGATTTTCTTTTACCTTTTTTAGAGACTCACATTTTTTCCACAATGGGTACACAAAAGATTATCAGTGACTGAGACATATTTGTTGTGAGGGTTGTAAGGAGGTTCTTTATTTCTATACCCTAAGCCTTTTCTGCTGTTGAATTTCTGATTTGCTAAGCTCGAAAGAATCTTAGATGAGTCAGTCCATTTTAGGGAATGACTTAACTCATCTTTGATCTTACTTAGATCCCTTGAGAGTTGCGAGTTCTTCTCAAAAGCAGCAGCTAATTTGGACTCAGAGACTTTCAAACTTTCCTCTAACTCAAGCTCAAAGCTATTGAGCTTCCTTTACCCTCAGAGGTACCGAGTTCCTTTTCAGACTGAGAATTCTCAGTTTCCAAGATACTTACCCTAACACTCATTTCAGATAATTGAGAACTAAGGGCATATTTTTCATCTTCACACGTACTCAGTTTTTCACTTAACATGATATTTTCATTAGTTAATTCATCTACAGAGTCAATCAACACATCATCAAGTTTTCTCAATCTCTAAGTAGATAAAGTATCTAGATCACTTTTGAGATAAAAAATGGTTACCTCATCCTGGTTCTCTTCATCTGCTGACTTTGCCATTAATGAGAATATGGAGTTGAAAATAGTTTCATTATTATTGACTACCATCATCGAGACATCTTCAGGACTTTCTTCTTCCTCAGAGTCGCTGGAGGCGTTTCCCCATACTGCAAAGGCTTTCTTTTAGCATAGTTAGGGACCTGGTCCCTTCGACGTGGTTTGAAGTCCTGAGCTTCCTGCTTCTGGCTCTGACAATCCCTCATGAAGTGTCCAGGCTTTCCACATTTATGACAAAGGTCATTAGCATTCGTCTTTCTGCTGGTGGTTCCTTTCTTATGGAATCCTCCATGCTTTTTGACTATACTCTTGAATCTTCTAGTCAAGTAAGCCATCTCGTCCTCCTCTTCTGACCCATCATTCTGAGAGATCTTCAATGCTACTGATTTCTCTTTGTTCCCTTCCTTCACAAATGACCCCTGATGCCTATTTAGCTCATAGGTTTGTAGTTTCTGATCAAATCATCCATGGTGAGGACCTTTAGATCTCTGGCTTCAGTGACATAATTCACTTTGCTCTCCTATGACTTGGGAAGTACCCTGAGAATTTTTTGAACTTGTTTGCTTGGTGAATGGGCTCACCAAGACACCTCAGTTCATTAGTGATGGAGGTGAACCTTGTATGAATATCATGGATAGTTTCACCTTCCTTCATGCTAAAATTTTCTCATATTGAGTTGGTAACATATCTACCTTGGACTCTTTGACCTGAGTCGTTCCTTCATGGGCTTTTTTGAGGTAGTCTCACATGTAGAGATCATGTTGTACTCATCTGGACCAATCCCACACATTAGCAGTTTCTTAGCTTTGTAGTTCTTCTCGATCTTTTTCCTGTCCACTTCATTGTATTTCCTTCTGGTTTTGGGAATCACTTTAGTGAGTTCTCCTTCTTTCACATATTTGGTGGGGATGTATGGCCCGTCAAGAATCACATCCCACAGTTTCGTATCTTCAGTATTAATATAGTCATGTATTAGGGTCTTCCACCATCCATAGAATTGTCCGTTGAATCGAGGTGGTCGAGTGGTGCACTGACCTTCTTCCAAGCTTGGTGGAGAAGTCATTCCTTCAGGATCTTTCTTTTCTTGGTATTAACCAGATAGAAAAGTCAGCGCTCTGATACAAATTGATGGAATGTTTGCGTCCATTAACTACGACAGGACCTGGTCCTTCAGCACAGTTAAAGCACAGAAAAGTAAATACTGGAAATAGAAAGAACACACAATATTTTATGTTGAAACCTCCTTGCTCAGGGGATTAAAACCATGACTTGTCATACCGGATTTTCAAATAGTTTTCACTAATCTTCTCAAGTAAAAGCAAATCACAGTTTACAACCAACCACTGAGATTAACCTCCTAATCACAAACCTAAGTAATACAAACCTATAGCACAATGCTTTTGACGAGAACACTATGTAGAGGACCGGTCCCCTGCATTTGTGAGGATTATCAAAACATTTGGAAACAATAAGACTTATCACATATAGTAATATGAGTATCTATAGACTCGTTTACTTATGAATTATGCATAGTTGATAGATTGAAAATGTTCTGAGGAACAGAAGAAAGAAAAATATTGGTAAATTAGTTTGCTTGACTTTGGTTCTTCGGTGGAGGTAGGTTATGATTTTTTCTATTTTATAGAGAGACTCTCAATAAAAATTACTACTCATTGATTAATGTTGTGAAATTTCCTATGTACTTAATGTTGTTGTGATTGGTCTTTAATTCCAAGACTGCGAAATCCATAATCTTGAACTTGCTCTATTAAAGTGATGTCTTGAATAAAGAAGGCTCGATGAAATATTGTCAATGAAGTGGAAAGTGATAATAAATAATGATGACTTAACTATATTATTGGATTGGGTGCCATGATCCGGCATGATATATTTGGATCGGGTGCCACGAGTTGGCATGATATTATTGGATCGGGTGTCACGTTCAGGCATGGTAACATTAACAAAACATATTAAAATAACTTAATACACTCATTCTCAAAGAATCCGTTTACCAAAAGAGCGTGGAGTAGAGGCCTGAGTCCTCATGTGTGTTCTTGATATTGTTAACTAATTACGTACTTGCTTTAAGATTAGACAACACTGCCTAATTTTGAAATACAGAAAGGTGGTGGACCAAGAAGAAAGAAAGTGTAAACCTCTGGTGCTATTCGATTAACCGATGACCACCAAACCCTAGTTTAATGCCCAACCGACCGTCGGCCAGCCACCCATAGTGGTTGGTCAGTATCTCTCTAACCAACTTCCTTCCCTTGGTGAGCACTAATATCGGCGATGAATCAAAAAATACGCTAATTTTGTTCTTCCTTCTGTATTTTCCCTTGTAGTGGGTTGATTAGGTTGACCTGTCCTGGTGGGATAAGACATGTGTCATCACGTTTGATTTTTGGGTTGTGATACTAATTATACAAAAAATGATTAGTATTAATCTTCTGAAGATATGAAAGTTATAATTGAAACTGTAAGGTAGTGACTGAGAGAAATTATACTATATATGATTAATAATCATTTACAAATTGTGTATTAATTAATTAAATTTCTATAATCTTTATCATGAACTCCCTAATTGAGTTTTTCTCTCTTCATTTAAAGGAGATACATTTTGTATTTTATCCATGAAATATAATAACTCAGCCTTATAAGAAGTGAATCAAAACTAAGAGGCCAAACATTTTCAAATCTTTGTTTGTGGTGCTTTGGGGTGGGGTGGAGTTGTAAGCTCTTATGGTGAAAATATAGTGTTTGTATTTTTTTTCATGAATTTTGGCATCACAAATCAAATATAAATTTTAGATATACACTATTTTTACAGAAATCGGTCAACTTTTATATATTCCGACAAACTTTAATTATCAGAATTTGATATATATTTTATGCCATAGATATCCAAATGTTCTATTGTATGTTCATACCATAACACAATAACTAGAAAGTTTATAATTAATTTACCATATTTATTATGCAGTGTTTTTAATTTGTTAGAAATAATGTTTAGATTACATCGTCTTATATTTAATTTAAGATACTGATTAATAACTATGCCTTTTATAGTATTTTATTAATAATTAATTAAAACTATAAGTGAAATATGACGAAAATTATGGTAATCTCCATTAAAAACAAATATTCATTATAAATTTGTGAAATATGTAACTCATTTCACTTTTTTCCATTTCAGACTTTCTTGTGAAAGGTATGAGTGTTTTCATTTAAATACCCTCCTCTCTTTTTATGAACCGTAGAAATACAATAATTTATCTATGTACACACACATATGTTTATATAGATCTTTCCTCTTAAAATCATCAAAATTAATTAGTTATTCGTGATGTTTTATCAGGCCATCAAAATTCATTTAGAAAATGAGTTTATCCATGGGTACAAGCAACAATGTTCAAGGTAAATTCTTCAACACTAGCTTTTAAAATTATTGTAGGCTTCATTTTTTATACTATAAAATTCTTATAAGTTATGGAACAGATGTTATGATTTCATTATGTGGTATTCTATTCTAATTTATTAATTATAAAATTTTGAAAATTATTTAACTATTCTTTTATAAAAAAAACATGTCTAACAAAATTTGGTTAACTAGGTGATATTGCAGTTCTAAGGGTTTAAGATTTCTTGATGGGTGATGATAATAGTCTTCTTCCCCTGTTAAATGAGAATGAATCTTCACATCTTAAAGCGTCAACCAAAAGTTATTATATAGAGATGAGTAAATTTTAATCAAATCATGTAATTCAACTCTTTGGATTTGAAAAATGATACCCTCTTCACCCTTTGAATGATAAGGAACCCTTGGATCTTAAATTCAAAAGTTACTATATATAAAAAAGAAAATTTAATTTAATGGTCTTAATATTTTGAGATAAGAAAAATAATACATTTCAGAATTAGCAAATCAGATGGTTTTACAAAAAATTAAATATCATATCACCTATAACTATGTAGCATTCAAAGTTATGCTTTTTGTATTTAAAATAATCATCAATATAAGATTTTTAAAAATAATTTGATTAATTTCTAAGAATAATGTGAAAATAAAATAAACGTTTTCCTAAAAATAATGTGAACAAAAAACAAATGTGTTGCACAAAATTGACTAGTTAATAAGAATCTAACATTAGCAAGAAATTTTAAATTATTCAAAAAGTATATATGTTACAATTCATACTAATAGTAATTGAGACAACTTATATGTATATATGTTACAATTCATACTAATAGTAATTAAGACAACTTATATGCGCTAATAAGAATATATATATATATATATATATTATATTATGATCAAGAGGGAGTAAAAACTTATTCACATTTAATATTTATAATAAATTAAAATGATTATTAATTTTCAAACCCAAAATATTAAGGGGATTAAATGAAATCAATATACTTTATATAAAAAGCAATACAACAATATTTATGCGTGATATTCCACAATAATATTTTTAACTTAAGACATACTCCATGACAATCATATATTAATCAAGAACTAAAATAAAGAAATATAAAATAAAAGGAGCTCCTTATATATTTTTCTTTCATTTTCATATATGCAGTTTTATTATTGAAGATTTTTGTTCATCTTGTATATCGTCATAGGCTATAGTAAACTATATGATACAATCATTATTTTGTTGTTTTTTTTTATTGAGGTTTGATCAATGTTTACCCCCTCTCCTTTTTTGTATTAAATAATTAGATGCATGTACAATGAAAGGATGAATTTGATCTAAAACTGATTAAAATATATTCTAATTTGTAGTATTTCACGAATTACTGTGGTCAAGGCTTCTTATGTTTTTTCTTTCTCGAAGCTAGTCAAGTTTTAACGTCTATACAAGTTCTTAACAAACAATCTTATATTATGAAATAATATAGGCCAAACAATAAAACAATCAATTCAATTGTGCAATTGCTAAATTTTAAAGATTTTTCACTAGATCTTCATTTATTTATTATAAAAACAGTTGTAAAGAGCATAAACAATAATATTATCTTGTTATATTCTAAATTTGTATAATTAAAGAGTTTAATGTATTTCTAAAAAAGAAATATCGTGGTTGTTTGAAATTTTATGCTAACTTATCATTTTTTCAACTTTTATTTTGATATTTTTTAGATTTTATAATCAGAATCATCAAAAACACATGGATTAACAATTGTTGGTGACAATGAGGTTAGTATGTTGAGGCATTTACTTATATATTATCACTTGATATCTTAATATTAACGTAGTCTTATCTGAAAAATATGTGTGCATAGTATTTACATAATAATTGTGTGATAATTAAGTGAGTGAAATGGATCTACATTTGGCTTTTAAGTGTTTAGATTAAGGAGTCTTAACTACAGTTTGCAAAATGCTAAAAATATTTTATATATACTTTTATAGACATTGATCCATGGATTTGTCGAGTTTAGTCAAGAAGTTGATCAAGAAATCACAAGTCATTTAACCAAGACTTTGCAACCTGTAGAATCGCATCAGCTTGCATCATCGTCAAGGTAATTGCGTCTTGCATGTTTAAAAATAATTAAGTTTAATTTATTATCAATTTTTAAATTATTATTGTTGTTGATAATTATTTTGGTACTTTAATTTATTATAGGACAATTCGACTTAGAGATAAATCCACACGTGCACTAGCAAGAGGACCTGTAATATCAAGAGGGAGCAATGCAGTCATCCCTAGAAGGCCTTATAGATCCCAACGAATGAGAGCGAGTAATGACCCCGAGGTCATAGAAGAAAAGAGGAAGAGAACAACAAATATGTGCACATCTTCCAAAAGAAAGAAATCTGCTCCATAAGTGCCTTGTAAAATTCTCTAGATCAGAGAGCTATAATTATATCATATACTCTTAATTTGATTATTAAAGAAATCGTTGGTTGTTTTCTTTGTTTTGACAAATGATTATTTCTATTTCTCAACTTTTGACTATATATATTTTTATGTGACTTTAAAGTTCATGGAGGAGTTAATAGTTTAAGTATATAATTTTTTTGTGTTCTTTTGAACTCGTAAGTTCAAATTTTGTGTCTGTGTGTGTTGGTGTTTTTTAGTATATATATATATATATATACCATAGTTGAACTTTTATTTTTATCATCAAATGAAGTTTCAACAAGTACATTCACACTTATAGTGTCTCAATTTATGTTTAGCCTTATTGTTGATATATATAGAAAGATCAAAATTGACGAGTTGAGTATCTTGTATTTGCAGCGAAAGTCGTTGATTTTGCTATTTTAACACGATTGCTCCAAAGTCCTTTAAATCACTATGAAACAAAGTTTGATTCATAAACTAAATGTTTATCTTCAGACAAAAAAACATTTTTGAGTTTTCTTTTTCACTTTTGGTTTGTGTTCTCTTTTCATATTATTTTTTACGTTGTCTTTTTCTGTAAATGAAGAAAATCTTTTATCAGAAAGGGTTGGGAAGTTTTTCAGTTATCAAATTGTTCCCTCTTTCTTTTTCAAATAAGAGATAATTAGTTCTTATATCTTCTCAGACAACTTTTTGGATCGGGTCAGGTCGGTCCACATGGGAGACTCATGACCCAAAACTTACATCCTCCACTTCGCACATGGTGGACAAGACCCAAGCCAATACAACACCAACTAGTCACACAATTCATACAATAAATAGTTAGTGCGACATGTGAGCATCAAGAGTTTAACCTTAAGGTTTTTCAAAGCCCACATAGGAATCCAATCACACTTGGAAGAAATTCACTACTTATATGAAAATACTATCACTAACAATATCCCAGACTTCAGTCACTACTTCAGTAGTTATTAATTTGATCCCTCATACTCTTAAAGAGGTTAACTCGAGTTCATATTTAAATTTATACGCACATTAACACTCACTACCAATATGGTTAGTGCAATAGCCGGCTTGTGTATACAAGTTTATTATTCAATTAATTCAACCAATTTTCTAGACATGCACTGTATTGTCGAATGACTATTAGTAACATGCTAAAGTGGCAACATTGATTGAAACTTCAAGAAACAATAAAAGGTCAAAGGGTATTTCATTGAAAAGTTATTTTAACTTTTCAGGGTGTCACACAATGAAGAAGCAGTGAACCATTTTTTCATTGAACCATTGATCGCTGGACACACGTTGATAGCATCCAAGGAAGCTCTACTCCATTGAAGGACAAGGATGAAGCTTTAGAAACTCCAAGGAGGCCCATAACAAGATCTCAAACCAAGGAGTTCAATGATAAGCTCAATGGGCTTCAATCGCTGATCCAAAGGTTTCTTATTTGGGAAGAAGAGCTCAAGCCCAAGGGAGAGGAATTGTCCAAATGCTACAATTATTTGGTGGCCCAAATTCAAGCCCAAGATGAGGAATTTTAAGGTCCAATTTCGTGCAAATAAGGTCAAGAAGAATCCAAGAATCAGCCACAACAAGAGTTGCTTTCTGCCCAAGTTTTGAGAGAAGACTAGTCAAACTTTCCAAGATTGTCAAGATTCTTTTCCTAGTTGGGATTTACCTTATTTATTTATTTATATATAGGTTATTAATATTTTCCTTAGTCTATTTATGGTCTCCTAAGTACCATTTAATGCTTTCCTAGAAGTACTAAATTTGTTCCTAGTTAGGTTACTTTATTTCCTTTCTAGAGTAGGATTCCTTGTAATTGTCTTTCTAG
>NW_006238941.1:2187309-2188052 GCF_000226075.1 Solanum tuberosum | reverse complement strand
CCAAAGGGATTGCCACCTTTGAGAGGGATTGAGCACCAAATAGACTTTATGCCTGGGTCTCAACTTCCTAATAGGCCTGCCTTTAGGAGCAATCCTGAAGAGACCAAAGAATTACAAAGGCAAGTTGAAGAATTGCTTGAAAGGGATTTGTTCGAGAGAGTATGAGCCCGTGCTCTATTCCAGTCCTATTGGTCCCCAAAAGGATGGAACATGGAGGATGTGTGTAGATTGTCGAAGCCATCAACAAGATAACGAAGGCTGATATGATGAAGAAAATTCATGAACAAACAAGGCTTGCAATTGAAAAGAAGAATAAGGAAGTTGCATTGCGAAGGAATAAGGGCTAGAAAATATGTTGTTTTTAAACCTGGTGACTTGGTTTGGGTGCATATGAGAAAGGAAAGATTTCCTTCCAAAAGAAAGACCAAACTAGATCCTAGTGGAATTAGGCCATACAAAGTCCTTGAAAGGATTGGAGGCAATGCTTATAAACTTGATCTTCCTGGTGAGTTCCAAGTTAGTGCTACTTTTAATGTTTCTGATCTTTCCCATTTTGATGCAGATTTGAATTCGAGGACGAATTCTCTTCAAGAAGAGGGGAATGATAGCATCCAAGGAAGCTCTACTCCATTGAAGGACAAGGATGAAGCTTTAGAAACCCCAAGGAGGTCCATAACAAGATCTCAAACCAAGGAGTTCAATGATAAGCTCAATGGGCCTCAATCGCTGATCCAAAGGTTTCT
>NW_006238941.1:2163303-2186951 GCF_000226075.1 Solanum tuberosum | reverse complement strand
GAGTTTTAGATTGATATTAATAATATTTGAGAGAGTTCTTTGAACCTTTGTGACTTGTTCTTTGAGAATTTATCTTTAAACCTTTACTAGTTTCATAGTTTAAGGTATAAAGTAATTTCTTCTTGTGATATCTTTGGTTTCTTTTTGGTATTCTTTAGAAGGTGATTAGTTTCTACATACTAATTATTGTCTTTAGTTACTCATAAAGCGGTCAAGATCCGAATCTATCGTTTTGATTCGTTTTCTCAAGTAAAGGCGTTGGATTTCTTCCATAAATCTATACGTTGTTACTTGGATCTTTTCAAGACCTTAGAACATCTAATCCTTGGAAATTCGTGGATCTTTCCTTCGAATCTCCCATATCTTTAGTTAGTTTTGTTGTTTCTTTTCTTGTGCTTCCGCATTCTAATATTCAATTCTCTATTTGTGATCTCCTTTTAACCTTGCTGTTATCACACGTGGTATGAAATACTTGCTACGATTGGTCTCATTCTTTCGATTATCCAGTATTGTACAGACCTTGGTCCAAACACCTCCAGATCCTTAAACTCATTTTCTTTAAGAAACATTTGTCTGGCTCATAAAACAAGTAATAATATGATGGTGAAACTAATCTCTTTGTAAGAGGCGATTACTCGTGTTAGAGATTCAATCTCGGATTTTGTTCGACACTCTTTATTTCTTAAAATATCACATGCATACTACATTTGATCATAAATTCAATAATATTATATAGAAGAGAATATTATAACAATCAAGTTATTTTACAATATTGAAATATCATCAAATCCTGTTCAAACCTAGAGCCATAACGTACTTTTCAAACAAGTCTCTAGAGATTGCCTTCGTAAAAGGATCAACTACCATTTCACGTGTATGAATGTATTGAAAAGTTATTTGTCAATTTTCCACTACGACTCTCATAAAGTTATACTTGATGTCAATATATTTGGTCTTATTGTGATACTTAGGATCCTTCGTGTATGTGATGGCCGCTTGACTATCACAATATAGAATCATGGGACCCTTAGAATTCTTTGCAATGCTTAAAGAATCTCTTTCACCAAACAACTTCTTGTATTGCAGACGCACAAGTCACGAATTTAGATTCGATGATTTGAAAGAATTTGTGCAAGTTTGCTTTTTACTTTTCAATGAAATTGCACCACCATTTAGTAAGAAATCATAACCTTATGTTGATTTTGTATAATTTCGGTCACCAATCCAATCATCATCTAATATCTAATGCATGTTGTACTATGAGGAGGTTCAGAAGGTGTGTTATGTTAGTTCTTAATTTTGTTCTTACTTATCCATTTTTCCTTGTTATGTGTCATCACTTTCGATTTTGGGGTCATGATACTAGTTATAGAAAAAATGAATAGTAATAATCATTTTCTGAAGACATGAAAGTTATATTTGAAACTGTAAGTAGAGGCTGGCAGAAATTATAGTATATATGATTAATAATCATTTACAAATTGTGTAATAATTAATTTAATTTAAATAATCTTTTATCATGAACTCTCTAATATTATTTTTCTCTCCTCATTGAAAGGAGATAGGTTTTGTAATTTATCCATGAAATATGAAAACTCAGATATAACACCCTGAAATTTTTTAAGTTAAGACTCAAACAATCCTTCATTTGTGGATAAGATTTTACCGAGTGATTCTAATTGTCTTAGCAGTTAAGGTCACTAGAATCCCCTAGCATAAAGTTGAAGTTGAAAGTTTTCTTATCGATTGAGTTTCACTATGAGATTTCTTTTCTTGGGTCAAATTCAATCGACCATAGCTTTTAGTACATAAAGAGTTCGGTGGCCCATGAACTATCGAATCAAAGGTCTTTGAGTCTTCTCTCCAACGCCACCAAGTTTGATAAATTTTGAGTTACGAGTAAAAAGTTATGGCTGTTTGAGTGAAGCCTTTCCATTCAAGGCATTCCATTCGTTTCAGGAAAGGGTATTTCGGTCCTTTTCTTTTTCCAACTTGTCTTAAAACATTTTTCCTGACCCAATTAAGGGTTTAATCAGATTCTAAAAATACCCATTCACGTTCAAAACACTTAGGACTTTTAGAGCGAAGTTTTAAAAAGAGGAAAAAAAGGTTTTCAAGGGTTCATTCAAGGGTTGAGCAATTTCGCCAAGAACAATCGCTATTTCCAGGTATGTGAGGTTTTCCCATATTGATGGGCTTATTTTTCCTCACACCAATCATGTAGTTCTTCCATTAATTCATCCATGAAATAGTTTATGTAAAGATTCTTAAGTAGTTCTTGAGTTTTACCCCATTCTTTAACAGTGGAGGTTTGGAGTTCTTGAGGTCAGGTTCTTGCGAATGAGTGGTGTTTCTTGATAGAATTTGGGTGGAATTTCAATGAATTTGTGTTGGGTTTGTGAATCAAAGGGAGTTTGAAAGAGACCAATCGATTCTAGATGAGTTAGGACCTAAAATTGAGCAAGAAAATTCGTGAAATTTCTGAGTTCGGGGTAGGGAAATGTGCCCCCAAGGCACCTGCAGTGCACCCCAAAGGGCTTCCAGTACTAGGAGGTCTGGCGCCCTGCACCAACAATGCGCCATGGTCGTCAGACCCTTTTCTCCCCCGTTCTTCGTCCCATATATATTCTTTCAAATCGTGTGTTCATTTTCTCCTTGATATTAACTCTTAAATTCTTCATTAATCCTTTAGAGATCCTGCATATCCTAATCACATCTCTTAATTTACATTTCAGATTTAAGTAAAGAAGAGAAAAGTTCATGAGGTCCTTTTGAATTTAAGTTGAGAACTCTTTTCCAACAAACTATAGTTCTAAACTAAGTCCTTGTGTTTTGAGTATTGAATTGTCTATATTTTTATTAAAGTCCTTGAGTTGATTCGTTCATTTCTATTACTAGACATGAACTCTATTTTGAGTTATAAATCTTGTAAACCCTTTAAATCCAAAATTTATGTTTTAAACTGAGTTCTTTGAGGAAAGTTTAAAGAGACAATTTTGAGTAATGTTTAAGAGAACTAAGTATTCTCAAATGTATCATTTTTCCATTGAGAAAAGAGAAATTTCAATTTCTAAAACGAGTTTATGAGTTCAAAGATATTTCAAGAACAATTACTTCTTTTAAGAGGATAGTTTGAGCAATTATCTCAAACCAAAGAAAGAATATGTTTTAATACATTGAGCATAAAGTTATATTGATTATTTTGGGAGTAATATCGAGAATTGAATTGGGTTAGAGTCTTTTATAACTCGAAAGTCCCGTGAAACTATGTAGCCACAGTAGGGTAGGATAGCATTGATTCTTCATGCGACTCCTCACTGTCTTGTAGAAGGTCTATTAGATGGATCAATAGTCCCAATATTATCCTATACACCGTCAAGGTATAGGATGACCCTTGCAACATGGGCAAAATGTTGGATCATTGCTAGACTCATAGTAATAATTGTCGGTTAGAGAAACTCCATACAAGTAAAGTATAATAGTTTTATATTGCCTATATTTTTGCAAAGTTAACTGATTTTTACTTCATGTTCATGTATTGATTCAGTTGAGTGCTTTTAGTCTTTTAGTTAAGCCATATACGATTTTAGTTCCCCTTGCATACTCATACATTCAATGTATTGATGTCATTCGACCTGCATCCTTTTATGATTTAGATACAGCTGTTCAGAATTATCAACAGGCGCTTCGTTGAGATCACTCTACACTCCAGTTAGCTTTTGCGTGAGCTTCCTGCTATTTTGGAGGACCTCGCATTTACTTTCAGTTTAGTAGTTTTGAGTTGTCGTGGGTCTTGTCCCAATATCCTTCTTTAATAATAGAGGCTTCATAGATAGATATAGGTGAGGAGTATTTTTGTATTTACTTTCTTTTGAGTTGTTTTACAAACTATAAATAATGCTATTGAGTACTTTCCAGACTTTATGAAGTTGAGTATTTGAATTTTAATGAATTAAATTTAGTTTTAAGCCTATTATTTCTTAAATTAGTTTTCCGCTTGTAGTCAACCAAAATGAGGGTTCGCTTGGGGACCAACAATACTTTAACGAGGAATGAGTTTATGTCGATGTGCCATCATGTTGGTGAAGACCATGTATAAGTGTTGAATAAAAAAGTAGAGTAGTCATAAGGTGATAGATCTAAGCTAGGCTTATGATTAATAATGGAGTACCCCGTGATATTCTAAGGTTTATAGAACTAATTAGACAATGACGTGTAGTGAATGGGTAAATAGTACTTAAGTTGTGAATTGGAATGTGACAGTAATCTGTAAATAGGTAGACTGAGAGATAAAAATTTCCTACTTGTCATGAGATCTTAGTAGGTGAGTGTCTCTTCATTTTATCTAGTATTCATAAGTTAGTATGTGATAAATTGTATTGATAATTGTGTTTAGTAATAGACATTAAGCTTGAATTTGATATGAGGATCATGATAAAAAGAATGACATCATGAGGGTGATGATGCTAGTTTTGAGATTTGATCTGGTAGACTCGACATAGAGTAGGTGAGGAAGTAAGATGTTAGCTAAAATGAATAGGAGTGGTACAAGTGTGAGATTCTGAGTTTAGATGAGAGAAATGAAGTATGATTAAATCACTGGATTAATAAGAGTATTAAGAGGTGTACCCAAGATCGTATGTTGTCAGATGAGGTTATAATTAAGTTTAATTTTTCCATGTATGCCTCGATATCATAATTGAGTTGTCAATGTGGAGTTAGCTGATGCAAGCATTACTTATCACGCTTAAAAATTTGGTAGAAAGGATTTGTATAGTCAATGATGAGCCTCTTAAATATAATTCAAAGTTTCCTCTAGTTCGGTTGATATAAACATAGAAGGATGTTATTGGTAGGCCAAGAAGGAGACGTCAGATTATTAACAATCAGATTAAGTGGCCTTCTAAACCAATGAGAAGCAGTTAATAGAAGATTATTAGAAAGAGGTCTTACAAGGAGTCTTAGTACCTGTTTATAGAGAGTTCAGTAGCCATGAGATGAGCCATTCCTGAATATTAGAGTAAAGTGAATATATATTAGTTTAGAGATGGTGGAGTAGTTCCATAGCTTTAAAGTGTCAGTTTCAGACTTAAAGGGGAAATGATGAGTTGATAAAACAATTCAAGTGTTGAGAATTAGATAATGATGTGTTCAGAAAGAATTATAGTGTTATATCAATCCATTCATACTCTAGCGTATTCCTCAACGTTCAGTCATTACAATATCTCGTTGATGTTTCTTATATCAAAATTGCGTCTATGACCTATACTTACACACTTTAGAGAGATTCACATCTATGTTCAGTTTCCAGAATGAAGGGAAAAGACTTTAGCCCATTGATCTCTATCTTACTCCATAAAGTTATGGATATCAGCCTCGTAATATGAACTTATTCATATAAGCACTCATGTTTCATAATATGCTTAATCTCGCAAGTTATGATTTGATCCCACTGGCTAGAAACATAAAGTTATGCCAAGTATATTCTTATATTAGGATTCTCGAATGAATCGTGCTTATGATCTTTCGCTCTAAAGCTCTTTCAATGATTCTTTTCGGTTTTGATAGTGATGTTGTCGATAGTAGTTGAGTAATGATATAAGGTGAGGGTTGTGTTTCTTATTGTGATAGTGATGGTGTGTTTATTCCACCTAAAGTCATAAATGTGGAGGAAGAAGAGGATGAGATTTTCCTATGAGTAGTAGTTAAATGAGAGCAATTAGTTGGTTCTTGGTAGTAATGCATGAAATTCAGTTGGTAGAGATGATGAGAGAATGAGAAATTCTTATAAGGATTTGTTAGTAGGACTCCATGGAGTGGTTATAGTACTACACTTGAATGGGATGCTGGTACCATATGAAGGAGTGCATGATGCATTAGGTGGTTCTGGATCAAGACTCAGGGTTAGTTGAATGTGGTGGTAAGGAGAACTACTCTTGGGGATGAAACTTCCTTTAGAGGTATACAACCCGAATATTGTGATTTAGATTAGAATAATCACCCTATGTTAAGTATATTATGATTTTGAGTAAGGCTTGAGTATAGTAAGACCATAAAGTTAGACTCAGACCTTGGTAAGAGTAGTCATATACCCTTGTGGCAGATATGAGTTGCAGCCAATGAGGTGTGGTAATAAGAAATAAAAGAGCGTAGTTGAGAAGAGTTTCTAAGCTTAAGAGCTACCAGCCATATCAATCTAGGCATATTATTTCTACTCTTAATTCATACACAAATACCTTTGTTTCAGGTAAAGATAACTTCAGATAGAGCGTGACTATATTCAAACTCATATCGTTCTTAACTTATGTGCCATAGAGAATTCCAAACTCTTAGTAGAAGTCAGTTCCGTCTATGTTAGTAGGCAAGTTCATAAGTTAGAGAGATAGTAAGAGTAACCCCTTTCCATTCTCATTTTAACCATTATTCGAGGACGAATGATCCCAACGGGGATATATTGAAACACCCCGAAAATTTCTAAGTTAAGACTCGAACCATCCTTCATTTGTGGATAAAATTTTACCGAGTGATTCTAATTTTGTTAGGTGTTAAGGTCACTAGAATCTCCTAGCATAAAGTTGAAGTTGAAAGCTTTCTTATCGATTGAGTTTAACTACGAGATTTCTTTTCTTAGGTAAACTTCAATCGACCATATCTTTTAGCACATAAAGAGTCAGGTGACCCATGACATATCAAATCGAAGGTCTTTAAGTCTTCTTTCCAACGCCACCAAGTTTGCTAAATTTCAAGCCCTGAATAAAAATTCATGGCTGTTTGAGTGAAGCCTCTCCATTTAAGGCATTCCATTCGTTTTAGGAAAGAACATTTTTGTCTTTTTTTTTTCCACTTGTCTTAACAGATTTTTCCGAACCCAATTAAGGTTTTAATCAAATTCTAAAATATCCATTTATGTTCAAAACACTTAGGGTTTTTAGAGCGATGTTTCAAGACCAGGAGAAGAGGGTTTTCAAACGTTCATTTTAGGGTTGAGGAATTTTGCCAAGAACAATCGTTCTTCGTAGGTTTGTCAGATTTTTTCATAGTGATGGACTTGTTCGTCCTCACGCCAATCATGCAGTTCTTCCATTAATTCATCCATAAAATCATTTATGTAAAGATTTTTGAGTAGTTCATGAGTTTTGCCCCATTCTTTAACAATGGAGGTTTGGAGTTCTTGAGGTGAGGGTCTTGCGAGTGAGTGATGTTTTTCTATAGAATTTGGGTGAAATTTCAATAAATTTGTGTTGGGTTTGTGAATGAAAGGGAGTTTTAAAGAAACCAATCGATTCTCAATGAGTTAGGACCCGAAATTAAGCAAGAAAATTCATCGGATTTCTGGGTTCGGGTGAGGCAATGTGCCTCCAAGGCGCCAGGAGTGTTAGCGCCCTGCACCTGAAATGCGCCCTAAAGGTCTTCCAATACTTGGAGGCCTGGCGCTCTGCTCGAGCAATGCGCCAGGGTTTTCAGACCCTTTTCTCCTTCCTTCTTCGTCTAGTATGTGTTCTTTCAAATTGTGTTTTCGCTCCTTTCTTAATATTAACTCTTAAAGTCTTCATTAATTCTTGAGAGATCCTTCATATCGTAATCACATCTCTTAATTTATATTTCAAATTAAAGTAAAGTTAAGAGAAAAGTTCAAGAGGTCCTTTCAAGTCAAAGTTGAGAACTTTTTTGCAATTAACTATAGTTTTGAACTAAGTCCTTGAGTTTTGCGTATTGAGTTGTCTATATTGTTATTGAGGTCCTTGAGTTGATTCTTTAATGTCTATAACTCATCATGAACTCTATTTTGAGTTATAAATCTTGAAAATCCTTTAAACCCAAAATTTGTGTTTTAAACTGAGTTCTTTGAGGAAAGCTTAAAGAGACAATTTTGAGTAAAGTTTAAGGAAACTATGTATTTCCAATTGTATCATTTTTCCATTGAGAAAAAAGAACTTCAATTTCTAAAAAGAGTTTATGTTTTCAAAGATAAATAAAAAACAATAACTTATTTTAAGAGGATAATTTGAGCAATTATCTCAAACCAGAGAAAGAGTGTGTTTTAATACATTGAGGATAAAGTTATATTGATTATTTTGGGAGCAAAATCGAGCATCGAATTGGGTTAGAGTCTTTTATAATTCGGAAGTCCCATAAGACTACATAGCTACCGGTAGGATAGGATAACATTGATTCTTCATGCGACTCCTTTCTGCCTCTATGTAGGTCTATTAGATGAATCCATAGTCACAATATCATCCTGTACCCCGACAAGGTATAGGATGACCCTTGCAACGTGGGCGAAATATTGTATCATTGCAAGGCCTATAGTAACGGTTGTCGGTTAGAGAAACTCCTCACAAGTAATGCATACTATTTTTTATATTGTTTCTATATTCTATATTGTTGTAAAGTTAAATATTTTTACTTCATGTTCATGTATTGATTGAGTTGAGTGCTATCAACATTTAAGTTCAGTCATCTACGCTTTCAGTTCTCCTTGCATACTCGTACATTCAATGTACTGATGTCATTCGACCTGCATCCTTTCATGATGTAAATACAAGTGTTTAGGATTATCAACAAGTGCTTCATTGAGATCACTCTACACTCCAGTTAGCTCTTGGGTGAGCCTCCTTGTATTCTACAGGACCTCACATTTACTTTCAGTTTAGTAGTTTTGAGATGTCGTGGGTCTTATTTCGATATCTTTCATTAATAGCAGAGGCTTCATAGATATTTATAGTTGAAGAGTCATTCTCTATTTACTTTCTTTTGAGTCGTTTTAGAAACTATAAATATTGCTATGGAGTACTTTCCAGACTTTATGAAGTTTAGTATTTGAGTTTTAATGAATTTAATTCAATTTAAAGCCTATTATTGCTCGAATTAGTTTTCCGCTTGTAGTCAGCCAGGATGAAGGTTTGCTTGGGGACCATCAATGGTTCTTGAGTGCCGGCCACGCCCAGGGTGTAGACTATATCGGATCGTGACATCAACCATATATGAAGTGAATCAAAACTAAGAGCCCAAACATTTTCAAATCTTTGTTTGTGGTGCTTTGGGGGTGGGGTGGAGTTGTAAGCGCTTATGGTGAAAATATAGTGTTTAAATTTTTTTCCATGAATTATGGCATCACAAATCAAATATAAATTTTAGATATATACTATTTTTATAGAAATTCGGTCAACTTTTATATTTTTTGATAAACTTTAATTATAAGAATTTGATATATTTTTTAATCCATAGATATCCAAATGTTCTATTGTGTGTTCAAACCATAACTCAATAACTAGAAAGATGATAATCAATTTACCATATTTATCATACAGTCCTTTTGGTTTGTTAGAATTAATGTTTAGATTAGATCGTCATATATTTAATTTAAGACATTGATTGATAACTATGTATTTTATAGTATTTTATTAATAATTAATTAAAACTATAAGTGAAATATGATTGAAATTGGTAATCTCCATTAGACACAAATATTCATTATAAATTTTGTGAAAGATGTAACTCATTTCACTTTTTTCCATTTCAGACATTCTTGTGAAAGGTATGAGTGTTTTCATTTAAATATCTTCCTCTCTTTTTATGAACTATAGAAATACAATAATTTATATATGTACACACACCTATGTTTATATAGATCTTTCCTCTTAAAATCATCAAAATTAATTAGTTTTTCATGATTTTTTATCAGGCCAGCAAAATTCATTTGGCAAATGAGTTTATCCATGGGTACACGCAACAATGTTCAAGGTAAATTCATCAACATTGGCTTTTAAAATTATTGAAGGCTTCATTTTTATATTATAAAATTCTTATAAGTTATGAAACTAATGTTATGATTTCATTATGTGGTATTGTATTCTAGTTTATTTATTATAAAACCTTGAAAATTATTTAACTATTTTTTAAAAAAAAAAAAACATGTCTAGCAAAATTTGGTGAACCATGTGAGATTGCAAGTGGGGAGGTGTTTTGTTACCTATATGTTTGAACTGGTGGTAGGTAGATTGAGGTACTAAAGAAATCTTTAGGGTCAAAGGACCACATAGGATTATCTGGTGGATTTGGTATATTTGGAATGTGTATCACTTTTATCATTTCAAAGATGTTCGATGGTAGTTGGTATGGTAGCTCTTCTATGTTCTAAACACAATTTTTTAAAGTGCTGCTAACTAATCTATTTAGTTCATCACAAGGAAGTGGACCACTAATAGGAGTTCTTAATGGTGGTGTATTGGGTATACACGAATCTAGCCAGAAATTGGTGCGTTGTCCATTCCCAACTATCCATGTAAGACCTTCTTTACATTTCTCCCATCCTAGCATAGTTTTATTTTCCTATGGTTTGAGTCATTTCTATGGCTTGTTTTCCTTGCGTAGATATCTAGGATGGTTTGAGCCCAAATTGTTGCTGAATTTTTGAATATTCTCCAAGCCATTTTGGTTAGAAGGGCTATGTTTTTAAGCCTTCTCTTTTGTACTCCTAGTCCTCCCTTATTTATTTTTTTCTGTTGTAACTCTATCCTACTGTATAAGGTATAGCTTCCTTTTTATGTTTGTTGTAATCTAAATAAAATTCCTTTTAATTTGGTCTACCCTTTTAGTGATGGTGCTTGGTAACTTAAGGACTTGCTTCACATAAGTTGAGATGCTATTTAATGAGGATTTGGCTAAAGTGGTTCACCCGGTTATGTTCGACCACCTTGTTTTCCAACCTGCGAGCTTTGATTGTAGGTTTATGATGAATTGAAAGTCATGCTTCATAGATCTCTAGTTAAAGATAGGGAAACCAAGATATTTCTCGAGGATTTTACTTTTGGGAATTCCCATGGTATTTGTTATTTCTTGAATCTATATAGGTGTATAATTTTTTGAGAAAAAGGATATTTGATTTGTTTAGGTTTATACTCTGACAACTTAGTAGAATTTCTTCATAGTATTCCTGATAGTCTAACATGTGTGTTGGTCCACTTTCCCCGTGTGTTCAAAGCTTTTTGTACAAGGATGATTTTTTCATCCATCTTATTTCTCAAGTTGGTTTTGATAAAAATTTTGCACCTAAATTATATATTTTTGCTAACATTTTGTTTTTCTTAAAACAAAGATGGTATTAACAACAATCAAGTGATGGAATTGGAGTAAAGAAATTAGCTAGGGACAATCTTTTGGGTGACCAAAAAATATTATGTTTCTCCTTTGATATTTATTTCATTTGCTACTACTTTTACGTGTGGGTATTTTCACCTATAGCCAAGACACTTGGGATAGTTGGAAAAATAGCCACTTTGAAGACTTAATTGGACATTTAGTCACAAGTATTGAAAAATTAGTAGTATAGCCACTATTTATGACATCTTTCATGTGACTACTTCCAACATACAAAATCAACTCTCAAGTTTCAATAAATACACTTCGGTCCCCCCTTCTTCCAACAAATATGAAATATATTTATATTCATTTATTAAAACTATATTTTCAAAAAGAGAAACTCTCCAACAAGAAATCCAAAGAGCTTTATTTTTGTTGCCGATTTTGCTGATTCCGACAAATTTTCCTGCGATAATATCCTCTTCACAAGTGAAATCATCATCCTACTTATTGCTTTCATTTTTACTCCATTTTCTTTAAAATACGAAGCTTTAAAATTATTTTTTCTGTCATTTTAGAAGCTTGAGAAATCATCCATAATCATTTGATAACTCATTAATAGTTACATTTTGGTATTTTAGAAGCATAAAAATACGCTTCTCCATGGTAGGAGCTCGATTTTGAAATTGATCTTATTCAGTTGCGTTTTTGTATCAATCATTGTTCCTTAAAGATTGATAGTGTAATCAAGTATCTTTCAGTAGTCTATGATAGTAGTAGCTGAATTTGTTGTTGTTGGTGGTATTATATGGGAGTATGGGAGGAGACTCCCAAAACCTAGAATTAGAAATATTTTAGTAAGACGACAATGTCCATTGAGTTGCTTCAATGGTTCATTTAACGATATGATTGCAAACGTAATTGAGGTCGGTGAGTTAACATGCGAGCCAAATGACTTGGTGATTAGCTATCAAATGAATCGCAGGGGAAATATGCATCTCACATTCATAAAAAATGATAGGAACGTGAGCTTGTACATGTTAGATATTGGTATTGATGGTTCTAAGCCTATACTGAGGACAAATATCAATTCGAGGCCTCCAATTGAACCAACAAATTCATTTAACGACGACAATAAGTCGATTGGAAATGACAGCTTGTGTGATCATTTAAAGGAAATCTTGGGCAATTATTCAAATGAGATCTTGGGTGATTATTCATATACGTGATCATCCAATGGATGTGAAAAATTAGCTAGTAGATGCGGAAGATCTCGAACCCGAATTTTGTGAAGAAATGCAGAGAGCATAGGAATTGGGATCACAATCCAACCATTACTTCTCCGATGAAACAAATTTATACATAAATCAAACATTCAGTAGCAAGAATAAGCTGCAATTGTTATTTGTCGAAGTGATAATGAAGAACTCGTTTGATTTTGCTACTGTGAAGAGTGGTACTATATACTTAAAGGTGAAATGTGTATCTCACAAATGTGTGTGGATGTTGTGGGCGAGGAAATATTAGAATTTGGACATATTTTGTATCTACAAGTACATTGGTGAGCATACTTGCGATATTGAACATGCCATCAATAGCCATAAAAATATCTCTGTCAAAGTCATTACTTTTCTATGTGTGAATATGTATCGTGATAGCAAAGGTCCAAATGTTAATGAAATTTAGAGGGCTATGCTTGGTTCTTTTCGTTGTAGTCCAAGCTATTGAAAATGTTGGAAGGAAGGTGTGGTTGCCAAGAAAATGGTCTGATGGACATCAGAGAACGTTTTATTGTTTACCGGCTTTTTCCTATATGATAGATACTCTTAATGTTGTTTCTAGCTATAGTATCATGGTAAACGTGGATAGTCATAGGTTCATGTATTACTTCTTAGCCTTCGGTACTTGCATTAGGAGATTCAGCCACATGAGAAAGGTAATTATGGTTGATGACACTCATTTACATGGTAAATATGAGGGCGTTCTATTGAGCGCTATTGCACAAGATATGGAGAATTATGTTTATCCAATCGCCTTTTGTGTCATGGACAAAGAGAATGATGCATCTTGAATATTCTTCTTTGAGAAGTTTAAGGAGATTGTGGTGATGAACCAGATTTGTGCTTTATCTCCAATGTACACAAGTGCACCACCAACAGTATTATGAAGGTTTACAATCATTCTCACCACGGATTTTGTATAAGGCACCTTGGTAAAAATCTCTAGGTAAATCATCATTATGGAGATTTCCTCTATCTATACTACAATGTGGCAAAGGCTTATTCTTTGGAGGAGTTTAACAATCATTTTATATAATTCAAGAACAAATGCCTTGAGGTAGCAACTTTCCTTGAGTATGAAGTTAGTTTTGAGAAGTGGAGTACGACACATTTCCTTGGCAATGGGTATTATGTGATGACCATAAATATTGCTGAGTCACTCAATTCTATTTTGATAGATGACACAGAGTACCTCATTGCTAAGAGGTTTGGAGAATTATTTAGGGAGAAGCATGCATATATCCTCAGATCAAAGGATAATAAAATGGTGTTGGCTGTCAAAAGGGTTGAAAGAAACAAATGATTGAGGGCGACTCCTTTTATATGGAGAACGTAACCGAGGATGACAACCAATTTACCGTGTTCAGCGCAGGTGTTACCGCCAGCGTGAACCTACTGAAAAATTCATGTTCTTGTATGGAATATGACTTGATCAAGATATTGTGTTCTCACGGGATTGTCATTTTGCGATCGAAGCATGGCAATGAGTATGGTGTGAGAATCTGAGTAATCTTCGCCTTTTTATAAATTTGAAGTATACCTCCTTGCATACTTGGAATCTATTAATGTTGTCTCTCTTGAGTCAGAATGGTGTGTGCCACATGAATTCCTAAACGTAAAGATTCTTCCACCTCTTGTCGATACCAAGCTTGGAAGGAAAAGAAGAAACGTGTCAAGGGAGTTGGTGAGAATTTCAAGAGCAGGAGAAGGAACAAATGTTCAATTTGCAAGAGACCCGTACACAAAAGAACCACATGTATGAACAGCAACAAATCTTAAACAAGCTTGATTGAATTTGTTTTACGTATTCAACATACTGGAGATCCCTATGCTAATGTTTGTTTTGAACCTCTGCACTTTTGGTCAATTAACATCCGGTGGTATCGATTATACTCATTATCTAATATCGATCAATGAAAAGATGACATAAATTGTGTACACTCTATATTACAGTTTAATATCGACTTCACTCATTGAGTATTGAAGTGTATATTATAAATATTTATTAGATTAGTAATGCAATGATTTTAATGCATACATTAGAATGGTTAAAGACCCAATTGCCCTAAAAAAATTATAATTTTTCTACTAAAATTGTGAAGGGTATCTTGCATGCTATTTTTAATGCACCAAATCAAACAATGCATAAGAAATAATCTAAGTATAACTAATCCAAACATAAATAATATATGCATTATTTGAATACACACTCTACCAAACAACCCTTTAAAGAATTCTCAAAAAATTAGATGTTGAAGAAGAAGTAATTTGTACTTTTGTTATCGTTGTAAAACTTGAATATCTAAACATTTACTGGTTGTCAAAATATATAGACCCTTTATACAATCGATACATCTCTATGTGCGTGGTGTATGTCTGACGAATGAGATATATAGTCCGACATTAGTAAGGTATACTAGGGTTTATATCTAAGTTAAAGAATGATCGATACTACACCTACTAGAATATAATACTTATATATAGACCATAACTAGTAGAATTTAAAAAAGAGAACAATTAATGTAACACTTCAGAATTTGGAAAAGAAAGAAAATAAGTTTTTGGGTTGCACGCCTTGTCTACAAGTCCCATCTATGAATCGTAGAAGCTTATACGGGCCGTAGATGGAAACCATAAAAAGAGAAAAAATGAATTTCAGAAATCAAGTCCAGTACCATGTTTTATGGTTTACCAGGACGGCCCATCAATCCTTATACAAGTTGTAGATAGGTCTCGTAGGTGAGTCCCAAAATTTGTGAAATTTTGAGGGTTAAGTTGGTTTCTATGGTTGGGGTCTACGGATCACAGAAGGTTCTATGGGCCGTAGACCAGTCTTGTCAAAGTTGGTCCAATTTTAAAAAGTTTCTGTACTTTTTACGGTTGATCAATACGCTCGGTAGAAAGTCCTATGGACCGTAGGTCAAAACCATAGAAGGGCCTGCCAGTTATATTTAAGGGGCTTTTAAGTTTTTTTTCTCTAAGTGATTAATGACTAACTAGGTAATTTGGTCCTAATCCTAAGCCCTATATAAATCTTTTAGGTCCTAAAACTACCCATCCTAAATCATTCTCTTAAATTCCCTCCAAAATCACCCCCAAAATCCTCTCAAGAGCTAAGGAAGGAGAAAGCTGGGGTTTGTCTTGAAGAACTCCAATTCACCGTAGATTGTGGGCATTGATTTCTAAGGCATGTTAGTATTCACCTCTCTTTCCTCCATAGGATTCCTAAAATCTCTAATTTTACCAGTGAGATTCTCAATCAAAGTTAGGGTTTCATTAAATCTTCATGGGTTCTTTTCAATTATGATTCAATTGATTGTTTTCCATATTTTTAAGCATGAATTGAAGTAATTATATAATTTTAAGTTGAATTCACATGAACCCATGCATAATCCATGATTTTTAGACTCTGATCATATGTTGAAGCCTATGAACTATGAAAGATGAATTTATGAAGATATGCATGTTCTTTTAATGAAATTGATGTAAATAAATTAAGGTTTCTTTGAGATTAAAGCATCGATGTTGTTGTGAAAGGTTTTGCCACATACTACTACGAACATGATTGTGAAAGGATTTCTCATAAAAAGATTCATAAGGTTGAAAGGTTTTCTCACCTAAGTTGAATCAAGATCAAGGAGCTATTCAAATGAACTTTAGCTTGGATTGATTGCTTAATTGTGTCTTTCCATATCATGATGAAATTAATAAGATTAATGACTATTCCGTGGGATTTTTTCTTAGCGTCGAGAGGGTATTAAGATGGAGACTCTCATGTTAGTAGAGGTCGGGTTTCTAGCTAGTAGAAATCTCTTTATCCCATAACTATGTGCCATCGTATGGTGATGGTCTTAGATAGAAATTACCTAGTGGATCCAATTTAACTCAGACATATGGTTCTTACCTTGGCAAGTAAGGACACTCCGTTTTGGTGCGCGGCATACATTGGATTCCATGTTATAGATCACATGATTTATGTCGGTTACATGGTAAACTTCCCACAATAATGAACTAAGGTTACTTCTAAAGTATCTCACAAGTGATTTAAAGATGTTTAGCTTGCATTGACCATGATTATGATTTATGTTTTATGAACCCTTTTTTCTTCTGATTTACCTTGGTCATTGCCTATCATGTAAAGTCCTTTGGGCATGATTTCATAACTCTTATGCATTTCTATCATACTTAGTACATTCCATGTACTAATGCATACTTGTGCCTACATTGTTTCACTAATGTAGGGTCATACGCTCCTATCTTTCACCCTCATGGCTAGTTGGTCTTTGACGTTCATGTATTGGGTGTGTCGTCATGTTCCGAGGAACAAGATACTTTTGACGCTTTATGTCATTTCAGCTTTCAGACTTATATGTGATGTATGGGTTACATCTCAATCACTTCTTTAGATGTAATGAATGACTTATTAAGACTTATGTTAGACTTCTGCTTTTGCCAAACTCCTTTTATGATATAAGACAGTTTCTTTGAAATCTTTATTTCTACTATCTTGTATGATGTATGCTAAGTGGCTTGTGTAGAGACTCTCGAGGTTCTATACGCCATGTTACGCCTAGAGTTTACTTTGGGTTATGAAAATTAATTAATAATAAATTATATTATTGAAATTTATCCAATTAAACTAGTTTAAACAAGTCATGTGATCATGTAAAGGTCCACATAAATTGGAGGTGGTTATCAAAGATGTACGAGAAAGAGTTGTGGTTATAAAATCAACATCCTTAGAACAATGTTTGAGAAAGCATAAGTATGTTGTGAGGATCTCACTTGTTCAACCATAATTTTTCCCATACATTGTTGATTACCACCCCCAATTTATGTAGATTCTTACATGATCACATAACTTATGGTACAAATGAAGATTCATGAAAGATTTAGATATATGTTCGAGTTGTGTATGGTTCCAAGGCAAGATGGTTGGAAAAGTTGAAAAAGTTGAAGAAGATGAAAAAGTCGGAGAGGATGAAAAGACTGTTTGGAGAAGAAAGGTCGAAAGTTCTTTTTCAGAAAAATTGTCTCGAATTTGTTATAATAATAATCATGTAACTATGTGTATCGAGATTATAATAAAATTTTGTAAACTTATATATTTACCCCAAGTTTTTAAAATAATATATAGGTCTATGAACCCACAATCCAATATACCCCAACCCCAAGTTTTAAAAATGTTAAAAGAGATCCATGACCCTACAAACCTACCCCACTTATTCCCTTTTTAAAACTCTAACCCTACAAAATAAATTAAAAATAAATGTAATAGCTATTGCTCAAATTAAATTTTGAACGTGGGTACATATCATAATAATCTCAATACACCTGTATAGTAGATAAGAAAGTTCATCTTGGTGGATTTTTCCAAAGATATCCTCCAATTTCTTGAACCAACAGATTCGTACAAATCTACCTTTATCTTGATATATTTTCATTAATAAAGATTTAAGTAGTAAGATTTAATTTGTTAAACCGCCCAATTCTAAAGATGTTTCATTTTAGTAAACTAGACTTAGATACCTCGAACCAATATAAGAATCAAGGCTAAATGGAATTTGTACCGAAAAAAGAAGAGGACCGCCAATGCTGCATCCGCATCTATTTTTGGTACACCTAAAGGGTTACCAATTATATATCTAGTAAATGGAATATATACTCTTCTGATTAATTTCAACTATAGACCAAACACTTGTCTCACAATACAGAATCAAGGTCGGTTCAATGCTTACAAATATAAGCCATATATGCTTTGGTCCTCGGTTTTGGGGAGGGTGTAACACCCCGTTGTTTGAAAGGGCTAAAATTAGAAAGAACCATTTTTGGAAAGAATGAAAATCTGAAATTTGGCAAGTTATGTTGAGTATGAGTTTTGGGTCAACTTCAAACGACCACAACTCCTAGTAAAAGATGAGTTAGGTGGACTACAAGATATCAAATGAAAGGTCTTGGAATTAGCTTTCCAACGCCACCAAGTTTGTTAGTTTTCGAGTTCGTATGAGGGAGATATGACTGTTTGAAGTCGGGCTGTCTGAATAAGGAAAGTTACCCGGATTTTAGAGGGGTATTTTGGTCTTTTCATTATCAAATTCATTAAATCCATTTTTAGTAAATTATTTGGTGTCTTTCACGCTAGGGTTTTTAGACAAAGAACTCAAGAGGAGAAAAGTCAAGTGTTCTTGGAAATTTCTTGCGAAATCGAAGTTCTTTTGCCAAGGGTTGATCCCTAAAGAGGTATGTCAGACTTTCATAGCATTGGGTTTGTTAACCCACGCGGCAATCATGTTTAGTTCAGCGAAATTCAGTTTAGAAAGTTGAAAGTTGATGATTTTGAATTGTGTTCTTGAATATTGGCTTTTGTTCTTGAGTTAAGTTGGAATTGTTGAGTTCTTGAGGAAATCGTGTCGATTTTAGAATCACTTAAGAATAGATTCTTGTGTACTTATAGTGGGTATCTGAATCTAAAGAGAATTTGAGAAAAAGAATCGAATTTAGACGAATTGAGGTTAGAAAATGAAGAAGGAAAAAGTCGGGTAATCTGGCAACTCAATCCGCATCGCGGACCTGCCTCCTTATTTCACAGAATTTTTCTCCACGTCGCGGACCTGCCTCCCCATTTCACAGAATTTTTCTCCGCGTCACGGAGCGGTCATGGACCCTTCTGCCTCAAAATTTATTACGCAACCAAATATAAAAATGCATCCCCGTGTCACGGACTTTTTTCCAGATAGTGATCTCTTGATCGTTTCTCATGTTTAACTATCTAAATACACTCCTAAACATCACGAGATCTTTCCTATCACAAATCAGAATCCTTGAATCCATAAATTCAAATTCAAGGAAAGTTAAGAGCCAAGTCTAGAAAGTTCTTAGAGTCCTTTCAAAAGTCTTTTGCAAATAGTTTAAACTTGGTTTAAGACTTGAGTTTTGAGTTAAGTAAGAGTAACAAATGAAGTTCATTTCTTCAAAAAGATTATATGGGAACTAAGTATTCCCAAAGAGTAAATGTTTTCACAATTAAACAAGAGAGGAAACACCGATTTCCAAGAGAGCCTTTGAGCTAGTTTTTGAGTACTTATCTCAAACCACAGAAAGATTTTTTGGATTTAAACATATGAGCTGAGTATTTTTGGAGTAGTATTGAGCATCGATGTGGGGACGAGTCCATAACAACTCAATGTCTCCATAAACCATGTAGCCATTGTGGGTAGAAAGGGTCATACTTTTTAGATGATTCATTGCTGAGTATTTTTGGAGTAGTATTGAGCATCGATGTGGGGACGAGTCCATAACAACTCAATGTCTCCATAAACCATGTAGCCATTGTGGGTAGAAAGGGTCATACTTTTTAGATGTTTCTTTAGTGCTTTTTAGCATAGACTAGTGGATCCACTTAGTTGAGGCGTTCTATATCCCAACAAGTTATAGGACAGTTCTGGCAGCGTGGGCGAGATGTTGTATCATCACATAACTCATAGTGATGGTTGTCAGTTAGAGAATCTCCCAGATCGAGTTTATTTTTGTATTCTTATATACAACTGAGTTATTATGGTATTTTCCAATACTTTGAGATGTTATCTATTGTTTTAAATGCTTTATATAAACTGCACATTTACTATTGTTTATTTTTGCATTGAGTTGAGTATCCATGAGTTGAGTAAAACTGAGGTAAGTGTTTATTTCAAAATTTAGTTCAAGCTTATGTCATGTTTAGATTTTCCCCTCACATGCTCGTACATTCAGATACAGGAAATAAGGATCAACATCCAGCACCTCGTTGATCCGGTTGAGCATCTCCGAGTCAATTGGTGAGCCTCCTTGCTTTCCGAAGGATTCCCTTTTATTGCTTTGTTAGTCGGTTGTTTTTATGATCAGGGGTCTTGTCTAGACATAGCTCTTACTTATTAGAGGCTTCATAGACAATTAGACGTTATTAGTTCACTAGTCTTATTCATTTCCACTGTTTTGATATTAAGACTTGAGTTGCCTTTATGGCCAGTCGAATGTTTTTCCTTTATGCATTCTAAGTTTTAGTTATGAATCTATTTCTTGAGTGGTTTTAAATGTAAAATAAAGTCTTCTGCTGAGTAGTAAGCAAGGCTAAGGGTTCGCTTGGGGCCATCAATGGTTCTCGAGTGCCAGTCCCGCCCAGGGTATAGGTTCGAGGAGTGACAAACTTGGTATCACAGCCAGATTTCAATAGTCCTAGGGAGTCTATTAAGTCGTGTCTGTAAAGTCCTAGTTATCGGTGTGAAGCGCGCCACATCTATAATTAGGAGGCTGCGACATTGAGTAACTATCTCACTTCTTTTATATTCATGTTGTGCGATAAAGTAAATCTTTGTAAAGTTTCCTTCTAACTCGTGCTTGCACGTGTCTTTTAGATCATGCCTCCACGAAGAGTTGTCTGAGGTTGTCCTACTAGGAGAAATGTCGAGGAACAAGGGGTACCTAATGCACCTAAAGTGCAACCCCAAGGAGAGGTCACCAATGCTGAATTCCAGGAAGTTATCAGGATGTTAAGACAAGTTGTGACAAATCAAGTTGGATAGAGAGAGCACCGATAGGAAGTGGCTGATACTTCAAGGATCCGTGAGTTCCTAAGGATGAATCCGAGATTCAGACTGATTTAGGGATTTGTTTTGATAAATTTAGTGTCCTCAAATGTTTAATTTATGCTATGAACTGATTTGTAAACCTTGATTTTTAGGTATGTGGATTGAGGGGCAAAGCAAGGACACTAACAGGTAAAAAGGAACAAAACAAGCTAAAGAAGGGAATAAAGGCAAGCCTGATGATAGCCAAGAGCACTCGGCGAATAGCCAAGTTGCCCTTAGCCCACCTATTTTTACAATATATTGTGCCTGAAACGAGAGAAATTTGGGCGAACTGTATTCTATATCGGCGAATTGCCGAATCAATCAGCGAAGCAAGATTGTTCCGCCGAACGCACTGAACGAGAAAAAGATGAAATTGAATTGGCGAGCCAAAGGACTAAAGGGCGGATCACAAAAGTTATCGGCGATCCCAATGTAGAGTGCCTAAAGTTACAGTGCATGATGGATGAACAAATGAAGAAAGAAGGCGATGGACAAGGAAGATCGGCGAAGCCCGACTTTCCTCGCCGATCAACCCCAAAAAGCCACATCTCAAATCAGTATAAATTGATTTTTTGGAAGAGAGAGAAGGCATCCAGTCATTGTGGAACAAAACAGACAGAACAAAAACACTATTCTTGCTGATTTTAACTGATTTTGATGAAAGATTTCAATTGGGTGTTGTAATAGACAAAGACTTTATTCATCTTAAAACTTCAAAAATCAATACCCAGCTATGGAACATGTATGAGGTACCGAATTTTCTTCTTTTATGATGATTAGCTAAACCCCCAATCTTGGGGGTTTGACAATGTCAATTACTGAATTTGGCTTGATGGGTTTTAATCATTATCAATTTTAGTGCTAATTCGAAGTGGGTCGTAGTTATTGTTGTGGTTTAATTGCTCTGTTGTATGTCTATTTTAGTATGAATTAGTGTTTTATGCTTGCTTGAGAAAGAAAGGTAAAACTAAGGTGATAAGTTGGCACTTGTAGTTATTGGGTCATGGTGGATTCAGCTCGAGAGAGTGAATCCCAAGACTCATTCTATGTATCCAGCTAGAGAGAGTGGATGTAGTGAGGTTGTGGGTTGGTCTCCATGTTTAGCACATTGAGGTTCGAGAGATCTCAATTGAAACGAGGTAGTTGTTCGAGAGAAAAGTATCTCATTTAAAGTTCATCTTACCCACGAAGAGTTAGCACTTTTGGTTATCAATTAACACCCATTGAGTTGAGTTTAGCAATTGCTTGGTCAATCCCCCAAGTATCTTTCTCTTATTTGATTACTCCTAATTAATTGTTGTGGTTTCTTTCTAATCTAAAACCCCTTACCGTGACATTGATGTCAGCCTTCTAATTTTATTAAAAGTTTTTGATAATTTCTATTCCTTCAGTTACGGAAATCACTAGTCTAACTTCATACTTGAATTCAAAATAGAATTACTCCTTGGGTGATCAACCGCAACTCTCTTGTTGAGTCTATACAGCTTAACGATCGTCTACACCTAGTATCGGATGAGGTGTAGTTGACACGTTAATCAAAATGGCGCCACTGCCGTGTAACACCCCGACTTTTCAAAACATCTAAATTAACTCGTATCTTCATGGAAAGACAAGGAGGGTGAGTAATAGATTAAAAATGATGTGTTATGTGATATTTTAAGTGTTCAAGTGTGGTATCTCAAGTTTTGAAGTTAGGTAAGTGACAAAATAAAAGTTGGCGAAAGTTACCGTAAATTCCTTTTTAAAGATTTGTCTGAAATTTGAGTCAAATGTCTTGGAGGTTTTCTCCCAATCTATTAAGATTTATGGTCCCCGCGAGCTATGAAATCGAAGGTCTACGAGTCTAGTTTCCAACGCATCAAACCGTTTGTTCATATGACTTCAGAATAGAGAGATATTCACATTTTCGTGGGACTGCGCAAGCAGGCACGTGAGGTGGGGCCCTAAGTCGGTGGAATGTTACATATATCTTCTCCTTCGACGTTTTTCTCCATTTTTAAGCTAAAAAGCAGAGAAATTAGAGAAACCCATTTCTAGGATCAAGTGAAATATAGATTTTCTCGACTTATGTCCTTGACGAAAGAATATATTTGAAGGTTTTGAAGGGTATTACGACCTTAAGATCGAGGTAAGACCCTTATTTCATCGACTCTAGCTTTTTATAAGCAGCAAATAGCAATTTGCGATGGAAATACATATATTTTATCGTATTGTCATGGTATCTTTATTTTTGTGTGTTGATTATAGTCCTACCTTGTTGTAGTATCGAGGGAGTATTGAGTAAAAAGTCGTTAGTCCACGTGAATTTAGCGAAAAAGGTATGTTTAAGGCTATTCCCTACCTACGGCATGTTTCCTTAAAGCTTAGAAGCAATGTATTTGGGTTGTTATCCTTGATATACTTGTAGCCGTGGTTGTTGATTGTTGGCTTCTCGAGTTAATATAATCCTCCCTTGTCGGGATTCTTATTCAGTTAGTAGCGTCCCTATGTTGGACACGACTTAGAGGCTATTTCTATAGGTTGCTTATAACTAAATTGCTTGTTTTTAGCGGTTGGATTGTTATTATTGCCGTTGGGGATATTGTGGTTAGCTGCAGGAATGCGATCTATGCCTAGAAGGGCTATGTTCTGCCTACAAGGCTATATGGATGCCTAATAGGGCTATGAGTTGCCTACGGGG
>NW_006238941.1:2162944-2163062 GCF_000226075.1 Solanum tuberosum | reverse complement strand
GGGGCTAGGGTACTACTGATAGGGGTATATAGGCTGATTGGCACCTTCCGGGCTTATGCGGGCCTGAGTAGGTGGACTTGTGTTCTGTTTGTACCTGCCGAGCTTATGGGGGCTTAGT
>NW_006238941.1:2144782-2162658 GCF_000226075.1 Solanum tuberosum | reverse complement strand
CTAGTGTGTGGGGTTTATAGCTACATTATGGCCATGCTGGCCTATGTTGTTGGTTTGCGGAAGTTTGTGAGCTGTTTGATGTATTGTATTAATATATACCTGCTTTTAGTTTTGGTATAGATATCATGGTGGCCTCGACGGCCCAATCAGGACTTCTGTGCTAGTTGTCTATTTATTTATATGATCTCCTGGGAGTAGCTGTTTCTTTTATAGATCAGTTGACAGGGGCCTGGCCGGCCGATGGCTTAGTTTTAAGCCGAGATATACTTGTTTGATTTCTTGATTAAGTGTGGCTGCCATACGCTAGTAGCAAATGGTTCAGCAGGGTCGGCTCAGGCCTGAGTTTTGGCATTAGGAGCTAGTTGCGCCCCTCGAGTTTGGGGCGTGACATGCTGGGGAGTGTTGTTGTTTACAATTCTCTTATCGAAGTTTAATTTGTGATTTTGTTGGCTGTAGTTGAATCGATTTAATTTTTTTTGTGTTTGTGTTAGTTGTGATGAACAGAAGAGGAAATGAGTGAGTGAGGCAAGGATCAACGGTAGCCAAGTTGGCCACCAAGGATATATTGACAATCTTAATAGTGTAAATAACCCAATCCAATTGGGTAGAATTGGTGAAATCTGTCTACCATCAACCGAAGGGAATACTGTATTTCAGGTTACTAGCACAACTCTCCATCTCCTCCAAATGAAGGGACTTTACAGAGGGTTCACCCACGAAGACCGCATGAGCATATTCGAAATTTTATGGATGTTTGTGGTCCGTTTTCATTCAAGAACGTATCACAAGAATCAGTCCATCTCATGTTGTTCCCATTATTTTTGATGGGTGAAGCTAGCAAATGGCTTGCTGAGTTATCGATGAATTCTATCACATCTTGGATTGACCTTACCACGACGTTCAATGCGAGATCTTTCTCCCATCGAGAATGATGAAACTCAAAGACAACATTTAAGGTTTCAAGTGATTAGAAGGTGAACCAATCCACAAAATGTGTATGAAGTTTAAGAAGCTACTACTTCAATGCCCGACTCACGAACTTCCAAACAATGTGCTGCTACAATACTTCTATCAAAGTTTTGACTCGGTAAATAAATGAGTAGCTGATCAATTGGTTCGAGGTGGAACAATGTTGCAATCGTTTAAGGTGGCTTCATTTCTTCTTGATGACATGACGCAAACAAATCAAGCATGGTACACTCAAGAAGATCAAGTTTCACATTTTTTCTTTAGGATGAATCAAGAACAGCTTGATAAAGAAAGATAAAGGGATGCGAACATCAACAAGATGTTATCCCAAATGGAGCTGCTACAAAAACAAGTGTTAGAAAATGTGGACAACCCAAAGAAGCAAGGGGAGTGTTTAGAGTTAAGGAGGTTTCTTCTTCGGGCTACTTAAAGTCAGGGGAGAATCAAGGTTGGAACTTTCACAGGCTTGAGGGAGGTTTCCACCCAAGCTACTTGAAGCGGGGTAGTAATCAACGTAGGAACTCTCACAAAGAAGAAAAGCAGGGATGATATTATAAAAAATGGGCCGAACAAAGTGACCATTGGAAAATAGAAGATGATCATGGAGAGGACCACACACAATCGAGCGATATCCCAAAAGGGTAGTGCAAGTAGTCTACGAGTGGATGATTTGTTGTCTCACATCCTTGACAAAGTTGAGGGTTCGGATGACTTGCTAAAATGGATGAAAGCCAATTTCTCATCATTAAACAATAGAGTGAACTCTCATGCTGATGCAATCAAGCAACTTGAAGGTCAGCTGAGTCAAATTTCAGCACAACTGGAACCAAAAGTAATGGGGGAAGGTGAAGCCGTACACATAACAACTTTGATAGAGGATGGTGACAAAAATCTGGCTGTGGTTACTCGAAGTGGAAAGGTAGTGGTAGGTGATATGAAAGGTAATAGTGAAGCACAAGCTCATGAAGAAGAAAAAGGTACTGAGGAAGAAGAGATTCCCATCCAACAATGCCTTGCCAAGGAGTTACAAAAATATGCAGGAAAAAGCACCTCAATCCCAAAATTGGTGCAACTTCTCCCTAAAATAACCCCTCCATTTCCCCAACGTCTCAAGAAGAAAAATGAGGATGAAAAGTTAAAGAAGTTCTTATCCGTGTTCAAGACATTATCCATTAATCTCTCATTAGTGGAAGCATTGTTGGAGATGCCGGGTTATGCCAAGTTCATGAAGGAGTTAGTGACAAAGAAAAGAAGCTTGGACTTCGGAACAATTGAAGTCTCTCATAGTTGTAGTGCAATTATGACTAATGAGATGATTAAAAAAAAGAAGATCCGGGAGCATTTACCATTCCTTGCAGTATCGGTATGCTCTAATTTGCCAAAGCCCTATTTGATTTGGAGGCAAGTATAAATCTAATGCCATTCGCATTCTATAAACAACTTGTGTTGGGTGAACCAAAATCCACAACAATGAGGCTTCTGGACCAGTCGATCAAGCATCCTGTGGAGATAGTCTATGATATTTTGGTAAAGGTTGACCGATTCATCTTTTCGGCTGATTTTGTCATCCTTGATTGAGAGATTGATGCTGAAATTCTCATTATTTTGGGAAGACCATTTTTAGCAATCGGGAGAGTGTTAGTAGATGTTGAAAGCGGTGAATAGAAGTTCTGAGTGAACGAATATGAAGTCACCTTTAACGTGTGTAAGTCAATGAATCACCCAAGTGATATTCATGTGGTATCGACAATCGATGTAATTGATGAAGCAATGACTAGTGTGAGCCACTTGATGTGTATGAGTGAGCCACTTGAGGTTGTGCTTTTAGAACGAAGTCCAAGGTTCGATTGTAACACTCCAGAAAATAGTAGACTAAACTAGAGCTAAACGTAAGGGTTAGAATAGTTAAAATGACTCCCCGTAGCTTAGTAGACCTTCTAGGGTTGTAATAAGGGCTACAAGAGTTAAAGCCAAAGGGCAAGTGCCAAGGCGAACGGGCAAAGCCAAAACCAAAGGCCAAGGCTGCCCCAACCTTGGCCAACACTACCCCAACTTCACGGCCACCACCACGGCTAGTGGTCTTGATCACGGCTCGTGGGAGGCTTCATGGAGTTGCTTTGGCCATTGAGGTTGGCAAGCAAGTGTCCTAGCCACTGCCTCAAAGTTCATGAGAAGGACCACGACCAGTGGTCTCCACCACGGCTCGTGGAGCCCTTCGTGAAGTTGCCTTGGGCATGTGAGCTTAAGGCACAAGTGGCCTAGCCACTGCCTCAAGGTCCACGAGAGGGACCACGAGTGAGAATGCCTCGGGCTTGTCAGCTTAAGGCACCAAGTGACTAGCCACTTCTTCAAGTTCATGAGTGGGACCACTGCTCGTGGTCATGACCATGGCTCGTGGGTCCCCTCGTGGCACCTGGACAGGGTCATTTAAGTAAAAGTTAAATGGGTCTTTTCCTTTTTAAATCCTATAAAAGTGAGGCATTTTGGGTAAGTTTATGGTAACTATATAAGTTGTTTTTAAGTCAAATTCACCAAAACTGAGTCATTTTTCAGAAACACCCAAATCAAATAAAAAAGTTCATCTTCTACACAATATTTCTCTCTAAAACTCAAGGAAGAAGAAGAGTAAAAGTGGAGCTAGGGCTTGAAGTATCAAGGTTATTTCACTCAATTTATTTGAAGAATCATTACTAAGGTATGGTAGTCTTTCATCCTTGGATAGTTTCCATCGAAAGAGTCCCTCCAAATTGAATTTTAAAACTAGTGATTTCCCCCAAAGTTAGGGTTTGACTTCAATGTTGTAGGTTCTTTACAAAAATGTTTTAATGGTTGATTTATGATGGATTATGATTGAATTGATGATTTATTATTGATTTATGATGAGTTCTCCCAAGAACCCATGAAATCCCTAATTTCCCAAATTTGGATCTTATGATATGAATTGTTGATTCTAGAAGGATTGATATGAGATTATTCTTATTATATTTGGGTTACTTGAATTACGCTATCATTCATGTATATTTTAGTAATTGTGGATATGTTGATGGCTTGTGGCCTTGAAAGGCAAGATATGTCAATTCTGCATGATTATGAGGGCTATGTAAGGGCCATAAGAACACTTTGAGAGTAAAGTGAATATGATCATGATCTAGTTGTTGTTGTGTTGCGTTGTTATCCTCATGAACACATTTATGTATGAGTATGATATGATGTGAAAGGTTTGTCACATATGATGATTCTATGGTTGGAAGACTAGTCTCACCTAATGAATCTAGGAGCTATATTATGATTATGTTGGATGGATTGTCAAGACATTCTTCCAAGATTATGAACTTAAGTCAAGACTTAATATGTAAATTGTGGGAGTCAATGCTTAGCACCGAGTGGATATTGATATGAGATAAGATCTCTTCCGTTAGTTGAGGTTGGGTTTTCCGAATAGCAATCTCTTGGGATGGAAGCTCTTCCATTAGTTGAGGTTGGGTTTCTAGTAGCAATCCCCTTATCCCATAACTATGTGCCCGCATAGGTCTTTAGCTAGTGGATCCACCTAAGCTAAGAGTATGGTTCTACCTTAGGCAAGTGGCACACCCCTTTTCGATGTGGTGTAGACATCGGATTCCATGTTAGCTCACATGGTCTATGTCGGTTAAGGCTTATTCCCTAAATATGTTAATATGGACAGGAAGATGATTTATAGACCATAACTACTCAAGAAGATTTACTTAGTATGGGTAGGAGTATGGGATCTTACATATGCATTGCACAAGTAAACTTTGAGAGTACTTATGATATGTTGCTATTATAATATGATAGTCTATGCATGACAATATGGTTTATGACTTATGATTTCCAATGTATGCATGATGAGTTCAAACTTGGTAAAATGCATGGTTTTCAACCAAAATGTCCTTTTTAACATATTTTCAATTATTTCTTGCATGGCTATCATACTTAGTGCATTTTTGTACTAACCCATATTTCTTCTACATTTTTCGATAAGTGTACGTCCCGGTTCTTGAGGTGATATCCTTCTTGGTCGAAGCTTGGATTGATTATTCTCCTTGCTTATTAGTGAGTCCTCATGGTTCGGGGAGGGATGATGATTTTCTAGTTTCTTTTCTTGTACTTTCATTTGAGAACTATGTTGTTAAGGGCTGTGACCCTATTTGACACTTCGATTGTAATAGATGGCATTATGAGACAAGTCTAGACTTTCACTTTTCTTTTATGAAAAATTTTAAGACATGAAATGTGTTTTTACTCTCTATTGTTCTTTACTTATGTTATGATATGCTAAGTGGCTTACATGACACTTTTCAGGGTCCTATGTGCCATGTTACGTCTAGGGGGTACCCTGGGGTCGTGAAAAACTAGGTAATCAGAGCACAAGGTTTAGAATTATTCTAGGATAATGTCTCATAAGCCATGTCTAGTAGAGTCTTGTTCATAAATGTGAAGCGCGCCACATTTATGAATGAGAGGCTATAAGATGTTAGGAAATTTCACTTCTTTCATTATTCTTGAGTCGTGCCTTAGAGTTTAACTCTATAAAAGTCCCTCTCCTAATCCTTCTCTTGTGTCTTCAGGAAATGAATACACAAAGGGTGAATGCTAGAGGGTTGGAAGAGGAGAATGTGAATGAAGGAGTTCCTCAAGCTCCTCAAGCTAACCGAGCTCTGGTTGACCCTTCTGCTATGACAAATGAGGAGGTTAGGTCATCTTTCCAAATGTTGGCCCAAGATATGACGACTCAAGTTCAAGCTTTGACTACTCAAATCCAAACAAGGGATGTTGGGACACATGTGAATCCTAATTCCGTGGCTTCTAGATTGAGGAATTTTGCTAGAATGAACCCTCCCGTGTGTCTTGGTTCCAATGTGGGAGTCGATCCTCAAGAATTTATGGAAGAGGTTTACAAGATAATTGATGCCATGGGGGTGACTTCGGTAGAGAAAGCGGAGCTAGCCGCTTACCAATTGAAGGGTGTGGCCCAAGTATGGTAAACTTAATGGAAGAGGAATAGGCCGGTAGGAGCGGGTCCCATAGATTGGGAGGTGTTCAAGAAAGCATTCCTTGATAGGTTCTTTCCCCGAGAGATGAGGGAAGCTAAGGTGGAAGAAATTATCAACCTTCGTCAAGGAGGTATGAGTGTTCAAGAATATTCTCTAAAGTTTACCGAATTGTCCAAGTATGCTCCGGCCATAGTGGCAGATCCAAGGGATGAGATGACGAGGTATGTGATATTTGCGTAATCCAAACACAACTTCTGATGGAAGTGTCTACGATCTTACAATAGTTTAGTAACCCAACCAAGGGTTGGGATCGTTCCCAAGGGAGTGGATTAATAGAAAAATAAAATTTAGTTCTAACTAGTCGTAGCTAAAGACATTAACGATTAAAAACATGGTAAATTCAAGGGGGACACAAAAGTGCCAATTAAGAATGGAGGGTTTTGTCACAAGTAAGTAAAAACATAAAAATAAATAAGGATTTTTAAGTAATGAGAGGGGATCCTTGGGATATGACGGGAATACGGGTTAAGCTAGATTATTGGGTACATGCTTTCGATAAAAAAATCATAGAATAATTGTGACTAGGCTAAGCTTTAAGGGGGATAAGCTCTCTCTCGAGCAACTTATCCCATTTTAAATGAGTTCCTCTCGGACACCTATTTGCCGCATGAAGACCATCCTACGCCTTAACCACTCACTCTCTCGAGCTGAGTGTGTGGGAATGAGACTAGGATTCATTCTCTCGAGCTGAACCTCATGTCGACCCACTCCCACCGGCCATCAATTTAGTAGTTTTAGTTTTACGACCTCTCTCTCGAGCAAGCCGAAAACACATAAATAAACTTGTATTTGCAACTACAAATTCATTAAATTCATCCACAACTACTAAAAGAAATCACAATTAAACTACGATTAAACTATCAGCAAGCAAAGGCCCAACAATTATCTTAACCCATATTCACTAAATCACACCCCAAGAATTGGGGATTTTAGCCACACATGTATAAGAGATAGAAATTTATACCAAATTGAGCTCGCATTCATCTGGATATGAAGATTTAAGTCTTGATACATGCCAAAATTTAAGAATCGAAGAGACCCAAATCCAAATCTTGAAGATGGAACCCTTTGGATCTTAAAGTCTTCAATACCCTCTCAAACTTAGAGCAAAAATATCAAAAGGTACTATTCTATATGAAAATTATAATAATTGTTCCACATTTAAAACTACACATCTAGCTAGTATTTATAGTTTTCACAGATATGTGCTACAGCAGATCATTCGGCGTCATTAGTCGGAATCGCTGATCAACTCAGCGATTTGCCCTTTAGTGTAGTTCATCGCCGTCTTGCACCAGACTTCAGCATCGTCGTGCTCTGGGTCATTGGGCGACATGGTACTGCTTCGCGAAACTTCTCGGCGATGCGCCGACTGCTCCCTTTTTCCGCCGAGTTGATCGTTTCCTTCATGGCTCAACACACTAGAAAAAAGGCGAAGTAAGACCCTTCGGCGACTCGCCAAGTGGACTCGACGATCCTCAGTCCTTCATTTCTTCGTTGTTTTCTGCCTTTTCGTTCCTTTTTGCGACGTAGTGTCCATGCTTTCCTTCACACTTCAAATACCTGAAACTTAAGGGTTTTCATCAGATATTGAGATAAAATAAGCATTTGAGGACACAATTTCTATTAAAATATAGCCCTAAATGAGTCCAATTTTGTGGACTCATCAACACCCCCTAACTTAAACTTTTGCTTGTCCTCAAGTTCAACAGTTCAACAAGGATGTCTCGAACAGTGCTACACAAGACTCAATTATGAATGTACACGACAAGACTCAATTTACTTATGCAAGGGTCAATTGTGTACTCAAAGATTCAAGTTGAGACACACCATTATCAAACATTCTCAAGCTCGCAATACTTGCTTCAAATGCAAGTTCAAGCTCAACAAAAGCCTTCTGATTCCCTCACAAAAATGATGATTCCATTTTCACACGCAAAGGTATAATCAATTTAAATTCAGGAATCAGATACAACGCTCACAGTCACAAAGATGAACACAATGTATGCTTTCACCCATAGGTTTGCCTGTACTTTCCAATCAATATTTGTTTCGACTTTCTCAAGATTACAAAGGTCTTAACAAGGCTTGTAACGGGGTTGAGTTCAAAGGTAGGGTCATTTAGGCTCAGTGACTTTTATCCTCATGAAATGTGGTGCTCTCAACATTTTCTTTATTTTTCCTTCATCATTTTTATTAGTGCATCATAGATCATCCTATTATTCGCTTCCCATGGATTTTTCGAAACCCTATTTCTTTGGTACTTTATTCCACAACTTTCTCTTTTTTTTGTTTTCTTTTGCTCTTTTTTTTTTTTATATATATATATATGGAAGGATTCCATTTTTCTCAACACCATGGGTTAAAGGAGACTTTCCTTGCACTTCTTGACTTTCCCTTTCTTTTTCACCACACCCACAACTTAGGATTTTGGGCCTAAGTTGGCTATTTTAATTAACCACAATTCAAGAGGATTATAGGTAATGGATTAAGAAAGGTCTAGTTTTCATCAAGTTTCTTTCAAAGAAAGATAAGGCACAAAGGGTTTTCAAGAAAAAATCACACGCTCACAAGGGAGGTCACAAAAGAGGTATATGTCAATTAGGTTCACACTCTTTGAAGTTGTAAGATCATATCAAGAGAAAGTCTTAACTTAGTCAACCGGACCAAACAGGGTAAATTCTAGGTGTTGTCATGCATGGTTCCAGGTAAGTTTATCACACAAGGCATCAACACTTAAGTCAAACAAGACTCCACACTTTCGCTAGTGTGCAACGGTCATTACCAGAGAATCAATTCGATAAATGGCTAATCACAACGAGATGCAAAGAGTTCACATATTGTCTATGCAACTTCATTTGGCCTCATTGTAGCCGTACATTCATGTTCGTTCGATTGTAAGCACTATTTAAGTCATCAGTATTGATCGAAACCGAGACTCAAATTTGCCAAGGAACAACCACATTCAACACACGAGCATATAAAGGGTGGCAAAAATGTACGAAAAATTCAAAATTTTTTGGAATTTGTTTTTTGGAAGGGTCAAAATCATTTTGCAATTAAAAATAAAAGGAGCCACAAGCTCAAACATCCACAGAAAAGCAGTATTGACACAATTTTAAATAGAATAACCCAAATATATACATGAAACACAAACAAAAGTAGCACACAAAAGGTTTGGGCGTCACCCCACCACAAATAAAAACATTTGTCCTCAAATTTGAATGAAAGTATCCAACAAGTCAATTAAAGAAAGACAGAGAGGGAGGTAAGGAAAAGTCCTGTCTGTGAAGTCTCTCCATCTGTCGGGGTCTCAGTGGCTGGTGTAGCAGTCTGTATATGGGCATGAGTGCCCGGAGTAGCCTCAGACGGAATAGCAATGCTAGATCCACTAGGAGCTGATGTGGACGTCTCAGTCGACAATATCTGGATCACCGGTTGCACAACCGTCTCCATAAGATCTGGAAAGTCTCTGAATATGCCATCATCTCTGCTCTCCTGTGTCTCCTCAGAATGTACCGATAACAACTCCTCGTCGGTCTTTGCATCCGACTCTGCATGTGTTGTGCCATCCCCATGTACATCTCCTGTGGTAGCTAGAGGAATCCCCGAGGTCTTAGGAGCATCCTCATCATCTACATCCCGCATGAGTGAAGTGAATTCCGTAGCCTTTAAATAGTCTACATCCTTTCTTAAAACTACTACTTCGGCTTTCAAAGCCAAAACTTCAGGTGTGTCCCCCTGTCTGATCTCACAAGCAGTGACTCTGATAGCCAGATCTTCAACATAGGCCCTAAGGGGGGTTAGTGCAGCCAAGATGGCACTGCCAATCATCCCCTGGATGGATCTTTGCAATCGGGTAGCTCTCACATCTGCGGAATAGGCCAATTGCCCCATCTTCAGGATCATGGCCTGAGTAATCCTGGCAGGCTTGGAGGATGAGGAAGCACCTGGAGCCTGTGAGGAAGAGGAAGAAGGAGCGGGTATACCTGAGGGCTCAGAGGCCGGAGTAGGCGAAGATGCCTCTGCTGGTAATGAGTCAACATTGACCTCTGGAGAAGTGTCTGCTGGAGCTGCTCCTCTCTTGTCAACCTTCTCTCGTGTGAACTCGACCTCAATATGCCGGATATCGGTGGAGGAAGACGGGGTGACCACAACATCCCTCATAGTGTCACGAGGTACTCCAGCTCACCGGCACAACTCAGTTACCAGAACTTGAAATGGCAGTGACGTTAGCTTCTGTTTGGCTCTCATGGCCATCTCTTGTGACATTAGCAGTCCCAGATCGATCCGCCTCCTGGCCATGATAGAACTAAGGAAAGCCGCCTTAGGATGGCGAAGAATAGACTCGTTTTGGGATGGCATTATGGTGCTGCTGATGAAGCCAAACCAGAACCTGGAGGCGATGTTCATGTCCCTCTTCTCAATAGGAGCCCCTGCATCTATCCACTTTGGGGTGGTGTCAGAAATCATCAGAGCCAACCAAACCTTCAAATCATCCAGGGACTGAACAATCGGCAACCCCTTGTAAGGAAGTATAGAGTGCAGTGGTCTACCCAATACAACTTTAATATGCTCACTGTGACACTCCACTTCCTTGCCTCTGACCATGACCGACTTCACCAGTCGAAACTCACTTGCCTTCTTCTTGTTATTAGGCACCAACTCCCCATAAGCAGTGTAAAACTCTCTTACCCAAGAAGGAATGTAAGGGCCTCAGGGCTGTGTGAACTGCTCAAATCTACGGTATCATAGAGTTTCAAGCACATCAGGATGCTTGCTTTCCATACCCTCCATAGACAGTAACTTCTCCTCTATGATGGTCCGTAAACCATCACATTTCAATCTATTTAACAGCCTCGGTGGAGGAACTATAGGGAGTGCAGGGGTAACTGGAGGTTCCTGAGCTGGCACTGTATCTGATTTAGGAGGAGCTGCAGCTGATGATACTCTGGTGGGTGTGGGTTGAGGTCTATCTCGGAGCCTATTCTGTCGGTGAATCAAACGTTGATCATCTTCAGGCTTAGACCACTCAACTTGGGTCTCAATAGTTACTCCTTTCTTTGCTATGTGTTTCTTGCTTTTTCCTATGTCTCTCGGTTGGAGTTCTTCTCTTTCTCTCTTTGGAGGATTTGAACCCCCTTCGTTTATATTACTGCCCTTTGCTACTTTCTTGGGTGGCATGTTTTGATTTGTACGTACCATATCTGCAAAAGATTGGGAAGAGTTAGGGGAAAGATCAAATAAAAGCATAGTCAATCTACTGCAGGAAGACTCACCAAGTGGATCGGCGAGCATGGGTTTGTCCGCCGACAGTTACAGTGCATTAGGGGATTAGAATAGCATACAAAAGGCGATCAAGAGTACTTTCGTCTAGTCACCGAGTGCTTTCGGTGAACCATGGCTTCTCGCCGAAAGTTAAAGACTCAAGCATCCAACTTGACATGATATTAAGGGAGAGATGGAGACATTGGGCTAACCGCCGAACGATTCGGCGAGCTCGACCTAGCTCACCAAATGGCCCAACGTGCCCATTTTCAATCCACCTTCTCAAATTAAATCTTACAAACCCCCAAAAAAAATCAAAGCATGCACTAGTGAAATTCAAACGAGACCCATACTACCCATCACCCCGGGATACTCAGATTTCTCCCAGATTTGCCGCATTTGGTCATTTGACGATATTTGCTCTTAAGAACGGTGTCACCCGCTCTATCATTGAGCAAATTTTCAACATTTAGCACAAACGTGAGCTACTCAAACTTCACCCAATCAATCTAACAACACACAATCACAACCCAACTCATTAAAAAGCACCAAGATTATGGGCATTTGACAGTCAAATAATACGGGCAAGATTTTTCAAATTAAAATAGGCAATTAAGGATTCTAATCCTACCAGAGAGGCCCATCACTCATCAATACGATACGATCATAGAAAATGAGTGTAAAATTTTAAAATGTAAGCTCGGGATTCGGAAACCAACCTTTTGTGCCGATTAAAACGTGATTGAAATGCTAGGCGGCAAAGAAATTCTAGTTCCGAGGACCAATCAATAACTAAAATACTAATTAAAATCAAGGAGATTGAGAGTACTACCTTGGTGTGAGTTTTGAAGTTTAAAAAGTGAGGGAAAATGAAGAAGTTCAAATTTTAAGACTTTTGGCCATTATAAACCGTCCAGTTCGTGTCCATTCGGCGACGTTAGTATTGCTCGCCGATCTAATTGGTGATTCGCCGAATGGTCTCATATCTCATTGAGTTTTACAGGGGTTCCAGTTTACATGGCGTTCCAAACGGCGGACACAATCGAGATCGCCAACCGATTTCGCGATTCACCAACTTGATCCTTATTTCACCAACCTGGACTTTTCAACACATTCTTCATTTTAACCTACAAAATCAACACACCATTATTTATAAAAGCAAACTAAAGCATTTAAACCTTGGGTTGCTCCCAAGAAGAGCCTTATTTAACGTCGTGGCTCGACGCGAGTCTTTACTCACTCTACCATTATTGGGGTCAACCCTAGTGTCCCTAGGTAACCCCAATAGATCATTTTGGGTAGAGATGAGGTACTGCAAAACTCATGAGTGTTTTGATGAGCTTGATCGATCTAGAGTGAGATCCAATCATCTGATTCAACACTTTAATATTCTCCTTCATATCTTTTAACACTCGATCTTGGTCGGTGATCTTCTGGAGAATGATTTGTAGTGTGTCCTTAACACGATTTCTCTCTCGATCTCTAGACGTTTTTCGCTCATGAGGGGGTATGTACCTTCCCTGACTCTTCCACTGGTTTTCCACCTTTGAGATTTTGGTGGCCAAGTCGTTCAGCTGAGTTACCAGTGTAGCTAACTTGAAGTCACCCTCGACTTCTTGGATCACCTCAGCTAGCTTGCCACCACTTCCCTCAGCCATGCTCAGGGTTTCTGCATACAACAACTTAGAGCAAAACAAAACTAATAATAAAATTAGTAAAACTACAACAATAAAAAACAAAAATTGTACTTAACTAAGAATTTCCAAATAACACCAGTCCTCAGCAGCGGCGCCATGTTGATGTTGGCGTAATCAAAACACAACTTCCGATGCAAGTGTCTACGATCGTACAATAGCTTAATAACCTAATGATTGGGATCTTTCCCAAGGGAGTGATTTTGAGAATTAATAGAAAAATAAAATTTAGTTCTAACTAGTCATAGCTAAAGATATTAACGATTAAAAACATTGTAAATTAAAAGAGGACTCAAGAGTGTCAATTAACAATGGGGAGTTTTGTCACAAGTAATTTAAAACAACAAAATAAACAAGGATTTATAAGTAATGAGAGGGGATCCTTGGGATGGGACGGGAATACGGGTTAAGCTAGATTATTGGGTACATGCTTTCGATAGAAGATTCATAGAATAATTGTGACTAGGCTAAGCTTTAAGGGGAATACACTCTCTCTCGAGCAACTTACCCTGTTTCAAATGCGTTCCTCTCGGACACCCACTTGCCGCATGAAGACCAGCCTACGCCTTAACCCATTCACTCTCTCGAGCTGAGTGTGTGGCAATTAGACTAGGATTCACTCTCTCGAGCTGAACCTCATGTCGACCCTCTCCCACCGGCCATCAATTTAGTAGTTTTAGTTTTACGACCTCTCTCTCTCGCAAGCCAAAAATACATAAATAAACTTGTATTTGCAACAACAAATTTATTAAATTCATCCACAACTACTAAAATAAATCACAATTAAACTAAGATTAAACTATCAGCAAGCAAGACCCAACAATTATCTTAACCCATATTCGCTAAATCACACCCCAAGAATTGGGGATTTTAGCCACACATGTATAAGAGATAGAAATTTATACCAAATTGAGCTCGCATTCAACTAGGTATGAAGATTTAAGTCTTGATGCATGCCAAAATTTAAGAATACATGAGACCCAAATCCAAATATTGAAGATGGAACCCTTTGGATATTCAAGTCTTCAAAACCTTCTCAAACTTAGAGCAAAAATATCAAAAAGTACTATTCTATATGAAAATTATAATAATTATTCCTCACTTAAAAATACACATCTAACTAGTATTTATAGTTTTCACAAATTTGTGATGCAGCAGATCATTCGGCGTCGTTAGTCAGAATCGCCGATCAACTTGACGATTCGCCCTTTGGTTAGTTCATCGCCGTCTTGCACCAGCCTTCAACATCATCGTGCTCTGGGTCATTGGGCGACATGGTACTGATTTGCAGAACTTCTCGGTGATGTGCCGACTCCTCCCTTTTTCCGCCGACTTGATCCTTTCCTTCAGGGCTCAACACACTGGAACAAAAGGTGAAGTAAGACCCTTCGGTGACTCGCCAAGTGGACTCAGCGATCATCAGTCCTTCATTTCTTCGTTCTTTTTAGCATTTTCGTTCCTTTTTACGACGTAGTGTCCATGCTTTCCTTCACACTTTAAATACCTGAAACTTAAGGGTTTTCATCAGATATTAAGATAAAATAAGAATTTGAGGACATAATTTCTATTAAAATATAGCCCTAAATGAGTCCAACTTGTGGATTCATCAGTATGTGACAGGTATATCCAAGGTGGTAAGAAAAGAATGTCGTACGGTAATGCTCCTTCATGATATGGACATCTCGCGTCCTATGGTGTATGCCCAACAAATAGAAGATGAGAAACTCCAAGGCAACAATAGGGAGGTGAAGAGGGCTAGAACTGGTGATGGGAACTTCTCCAATGCTAAGTGTGATGGACAAGGTCAACAAAGGTTCAAATAAAGGTTCTCCAACCAAGGCTCCTCTAGTGCTCCCCCAAGGTCCAATAATGATAGGGGTTCCAACCATAAACCTCAAAGAGGCAATAGTGGTCGTTCGTATGTTGCTAGGCCTAATTGTGCAAAGTGTGGTTGAAAACATGAGGGCAAATACCTAGTTGGTTCAGATAGGTACTATGGTTGTGGAAAGAGCAGACACAAGATGAGAGATTGTCCAACACTAGTGGCAAAGGAAAAATAGGGCAAGCAAGCTTCTCCAAGCGATTCAAACTCCAATGCTTAAAAGCAAAACCACTTTTATGCTCTCAAATCCCGAGGTGACCAAGAGAGCTCTCCTGATGTGGTGACCGGTTTGTTGCAAGTTTTTTCTATTGATGTATATGATTTGTTATACCCCGGTACCAATTTGTCCTTTGTTACACCTCTTGTGGCTATGAAGTTTGAAATACTCCATGAAGTGTTAGTAGAACCTTTTTCGGTTTCTACCCCTGTTGGTGACTCGGTAGTGGGAAAAAGCGTCTATAGAAGTTGTCCTATTTCTTTGTCTCACAAAGTTACCTTGGTGGATTTGGTAGAGTTAGACATCTTAGATTTTGATGTGATTTTGGTTATGAATTGATTGCATGCATGTTATACCTTTATAGATTGTAGGACTCGGATGGTTAGATTTCAATTTCCAAATGAGTCTATTTTAGATTGGAAGGGGGGGAATTCTATCCCTAGAGGTCAATTTGTTTCTTGGCCTTCAGCATCCTCAAGGTCTGTAACTTTGGGTGATCCATCACTGCATCACAGAACCACTCGGCGATCCACCGACTGCTCTTTTCTCTCGCCAACTTGGTTCTTTCCTTTAGGGCTTGGCACACTGGAACTTTAGGTGGTCAAGCAGCCATTCGGCGACTCGCCAAGTGGACTTGGCGATCACCTGTCTTGCTTTTCTTTATTCTTTCAGCTCGCTTCGTTCCTTTTTGCAAATTAGTGTCCTTGCTTTGTTCCTTAATCGATATACCTGGAAATCAAGGGATTTACATCAGTTATTGGCACAAAATAAGCATTTGAGAACACTAAATAATTGTAAATAAAGCCCTAAATGAGTCTGTATCTCGAACTCATCAGGTACATGAGAAGAATTATCCGACCCATGATCTTGAATTAGCGGCGGTAGTGTTTGCTTTGAAAATATGGAGACATTATTTATATAGGGTCCATGTGGATGTTTTCACCGATCACAAGAGACTTCAATATGTGTTTAGTCAAAAGGACTTTAATCTCTGACAAAGAAGGTGGTTAGAACTTTTGAAGGATTATGAAATTAGTGTCCTTTACCACCACACTAAAGCTAATGTTGTAGCGGATGCACTTAATAGATTGTCCATGGGTAGTGTGGCTCACATAGAGGATAAAAAGAAAGAGTTGGTCCGTGATGTGCATAGGTTGGCTCGGCTAGGTGTTCAACTAGTGGATTCCACCAAGAGTGGTTTCACGGTTCATAATGGCTCCGAATCATCCTTTGTGGTGGATGTGAAGTCTAAATAAGGTCTTGATCCCATATTAGTTGAATTGAAGGAATCGATACTCAAGAAGTCTGTTGAGGCTTTCTCCCAAGAGGGAGATGGGGTACTTAAGTACTAAGGTCGATTATGTGTTCTGAATGTGGATGGGTTAAGGGAGAAAATTTTAGAAGAGGCTCATGGTTCTAGGTATTCTATTCATCTAGGAGCCACCAAGATGTGATCTATGGGAAGTCTATTGGTAGAATGGTATGAAAAAGGATACTGTGGAACTTGTAGCCAAATGCCCTAATTGTCAACAAGGTAAGGTTGAGCACCGAAGGCCCGGAGGATTTTTGCAAGATATACCAATTCCCACTTGGAAGTGAGAAGAGGCGAATATGGATTTTATTCTGGGATTGCCTCATACCCAAAGGCAACATGATTCTATTTGGGTCATTGTTGATAGGATGACAAAATTAGCCCACTTTATTCCCGTTAAGGTATCTCATTCGGCGGAAGACTATGCAAAGTTATATATAAGGGAGATAGTGAAGTTTCATGGAGTTTCACTATCTATCATTTCGGATCGGGGTACTCAATTTACATCTCACTATTGGAAGTCATTCCAAAAAGGGCTTGGTATTAAGGTGAAGCTTAGCACCGCTTTCCACCCTCAAATGGATGGTCAAGTCGAATAAACCATTCAAACTTTAGAGGATATGTTGAGGGCGTGTGTTATAGATTTTAAGGGTAATTGGGATGACCACTTGCCGTTGATAGAGTTTGCCTACAATAATAGTCACCACTCAAGTATCGGTATGGCCCCTTTTGAAGCCTTGTATGGTAGGTGCTGAGTCCATAATTTGGACTCATTTAGGGCTTCGTTTTAATAGAATTAGTGTCCTCAAATGCATATTTTGTCTCAATAACTGATGTAAATTCTTAAGTTTCAGGTATTTCGAGTTTGAGGCAAAGCATGGACACTACTTGGCAAAAAGGAACAAAAATGGCTGAAAAGATGAAGAAAAGAAGGCCTGAGGATCGCCTAATGCATTCGGCGAGTCGTCGAATGGCTTCAACCTTGCCTAAAGTTCTAGTGTGCTGAGTCCTGAAGTAAAAGATCAAGTTGGTGATGAAAAGAAGCAGTCGGTGCATCGCCGAACAGTTTCGCGAAGCAATACTAAATCGCCTAATGATCCAGAACGCGAAAATGCTGAAGGAAAGAGCTGAAAGGTGAAGAAGCAGACCTAAGGGCGGATCGCCGAGTGCATCAGCGATCCCCACTAACTACACCGAGTGATCCTTCGCAGAGTATTTTTTGACAACTATAAATACTAGTTTGAATTTTTATCTTAGTACGCAATTTCAGATACAACAATTTTATTTTTCTAAGTTTTCAGTAGAGAATATTTTTACTTAGATTTTGAAGATTTGAAGACTTCCAATTCCAAGAAATTGAAAGTGCATGTTGAAGATTATTCATCTGAGAATCATTTAAAGTAAATATAAATCATACCCAGTTGATGTTACTTCGATTTGGTATCATTTTCTTCCTTTT
>NW_006238941.1:2094947-2144743 GCF_000226075.1 Solanum tuberosum | reverse complement strand
ATTGATTTCTATCTCTTTTTCATGTCTAGCTAAAACCCCAATTCTTGGGGTGTGATTTTGTGAATATGGGTTAAATTTCCTGTTGGGTATTGCTTATTGTTAGTCTATTTGTTGTTTAAGTGTGATTTCATTTAGCAGTTGTGTTTTAACTTAATGGGATTATAGTTGCAAATATGATTTATCTTAGTGTTTTTGGCTTGCTCGAGAGAGAGATGTTTTATAACTAAGACTACTAAATCGATAGCCGGTGGTTATTGAGTCGTTATGGGTTCATCTCGAGAGAGTGAATCATAGGCCTTTTCCCACACATTCAGCTCGAAAGAGTGAATGGGCTAAGGCGGAGGCTGTGCTTAAAAGCGGCAACTCGGTGTTCGAGAGAAACCGAGTTGATTCGGGGTAAGTTGCTCGAGAAAGAATTTACCCCCACTAAATTCTAGCCTAGTTATAAATATTCAGCAATTGATTATGAATAGCATTTACCCGATTGTGTAGTTTATCCCATATTCCTATCACATGGCAAGAATCTCGTCTCCTATATTTGCATCTTTTTATTTTCACTGTTTTTGTTCATTAATTGAATACAAACCCCCCTTGATAATTGACATTCGCGTTAACCCCTTGATTTAGCATATATTTACTCGATAATGCTTTTTGCTATGGTTAACTCTAGCATATTCACGCTTAACTCTTAATTCTCAGAAACCGCTCTCTTGGGACTCGACCCCAACCCATTTGGTTGGGTTATATTATTATAGTACGATCATAGACACTTGAATCGGAAGTTGTGTCTTGATTACGCAAACATCAAAATGACGTCGCTGTCGGGGAGTGGTGTTACTTGAGAACTTCGAGTTGAGTCGAATTTCACTTTTGTAATTCATAGTTTACTTAATTTTTAGTTGTTTTTTTGGGTGTTTGTGTTGAAACGGGAAAAATGAGTGTAAAGGGTGAAAGTGCTATCCAAAGGGATCACCCCTCGTTGAGGTTGTTGAATCTTAGGGATAACCTTATAACGTTCCAGCAATTGGAAGGCGAGGTTATCCATGATATGTGGCCAAGGTTTAAGGCATTACCACAACAATGCCCAAATCATGGACTGCCAGACAAATTGCTGCTGGAATGCTTTTATAGAGGTCTTAGTCCCGAACATAAAAGTGCAGTCGATCAACTGTTTGGAGAGTGTTTGATACAACGATCCTATGAAGTAGTAGTCAAGCGTCTTAATGGCTTGATTAAAGCCAACAACGAAATAAAGAAAGGCCAAGAATGGGCCGACTTGTTGATTCATCCGGACGATTTGTCCAAAATAGTAATGTAGTTGGAAGCAAGTTCCAACAAGAAGAGCAAGTACCTTCCCCCTCGCAAGTGTAAAAATATGAATCAACATGAGGGTGGAAAAGATGGAGAGGTTCTTGATGAGTTCACAAATTGGACTCATTTAAGGCTTTATTTTGATAGAAATAGTGTCCTTAAATGCTTATTTTGTCTCAATATCTGATGAAAACTCTTAAGTTTCAGGTATTTGAAGTTTTAGTGGAAGCATGGACACGTAGGGGCAAAAAGGAACAAAAAGGCGGAAAAGAATGAAGAAACTGAAGCCTGAGCATCGCCAAGCACACTTGGGGAGTCGCCGAAGGGATAGATTCTGCCCTTTGTTCCAGTATGCGCAGCGCTGAAGGAAGAGGATCAAAAAGTCGATGAAAGGATCAGTCGGCGCTTCGAAGAATGGTTCCGCGAAGCAGTACTATACCACCCAATGGTCCAAAATGTGAAGATGCTAAAGGCAAGAACGAAACGACGAAGAGACAGAAGAAGGGCGTGTCGCCGAGTCATTCGACGGTCTCGACTAACCTAGCCGAGCGATCCGCCAGCACTAATTTATGAAGTCTATAAAAATACTAAACTCTTTATTAATTTTAGAGATTAGAACCATTATTATAATTTTCAGAATAGAATAGTACTTTTTTGGGATATTTTCTCTCAAGTTTAGAGAGGGTTTTTTGGGGAGACTTGAAGAAAGAAAGATTTCATCTTCCACAAGTTGGAAGTGGGTCTTCTTCATTTTTCTTCCTTTGCTTAAATAAAGATTTAATTCCTTATAGCCATTTGATTTTAGTATCATTTTAGGTGTATTTTGTTATTTCTTGATGTGTGGCTAAAAACCCCAATTCTTGGGGTGTGATTTAGCAAATATGTGTTGATATTGTTGTTTCGTCCTGCTTGCTGATAGGTTAGATTTATTTTAATGGTGATTTCACCTAGTGGTTGTGGTTTATTTTAATGGGTTTGTAGTTGCAAATACAAAATCACCTATGTGTTTTCGGCTTGCCCGAGTGGGAGGTCGCGAAACCAAGACCACTAGGCTAATGGCCTAAGGAGTGGGTCGACATGAGGTTTAGCCCGAGAGGGTGAGCCCTAGTCCCATATCCTAACACTCAGCTCGAGGGAGTGAGTGGGGTAAGGTGTAGAGTGGCCTTCATGTGGCAAATGGGTGTCCAAGAGGAACGCATTTGAAACAAGGTAGGTTCCCCGAGAGGGAACTTATTTCCATCTAAAGCTTAGACTAGTCACTATTATTTTGCAAATTTCCTATCGAAAGCATGTACCCAACGATTTATCTCAACTTGTATTGCGCTCACACCCCAAGAACTTCTCCCCATACTTGATTTTCTTGTTATTTTTGCTGTTTTTACTACTTGTGACAAAACCCCCATTTGATATTTTACACTTTTGTGTCACCCCCTTTAATTTAATATGTTTTTGTTCATCAATGTCTTTAGCTACGACTAGTTAGAGCTAAACTTTATTTTCTATCAATTCTCAAAACCACTCCCTTGGGATACGACCTCAACCCTTGGTTGGGTTACTATATTATCGATGATCGTAGACACTCGTATCGTAGGTTAGTGTCGTTCGTCATGATAAGTATCAAAATGGCGCCGCTGCCAGGGAGTGGTGTTACGTGAAGATGTAGTTCTCCTAGAGTGTTTTGTTCTTTTTAGTGTAGTTTTTACTAATTTTACTTTTAGTTTTGTTTTTCTTTGTTTATTTTTTGTGTATGCAGGTCCTCTGAGCATGACAGAAGGAGTGGGTGGCAAGCCAGTTGAGGCAGATCAAGAAGTGGAGGGTGACTTCAAGATAGCTGCACTGGTATCTCAACTAAATGACTTGACCACAAAAATATCTGAGGTGGAAAACTAGTGCAAACGCCAAGGGAGGTACATACATTCTCATGCATGTAATAAGTCTAGAGAAGATGAGAAAAGTCGTGTTGAGAACTCACTTCAAATCATTCTCCAAAAGATCACCGATCAAGATCGAGTGTTGGACAAAATGAGAGAGAATGTTGAAGCGTTGAATCAATTGATTCGATCTCATTCTAGATCAATCCAGCACATCAGATCACTCATGATGATTTCAATGCCTTAGCTCCATCCAAACGATATATTGGGGTTACCTAGTGACACTAAGCCTAGTTCCATTAATAGTGAGTGATGCAGGACCTACGTCGAGCCACGACGTTAAATAAGGTGCTTCTGGGAGATAACCTAAGGTCGTAAATGTAGGATTTTACTTTTATAAATAATGGTGTGTTAATGTGGCAGGTTAAAAATGAGAAGTGTGGAAAATTTCAAGTTGGCGAGCAACAGGTCCATTCAGCATTTCGCCTAATAGGTCGGCTAGCTCGGCTGAATCCGCCGTTGGGCTCAATGCTAGTGCATTCCAGAGCCTATAAAACTCGGCGAACTCGAAAAGCAGCTTGGAGCATCGCCAACCTGTTCGGCGATCTCGATGCAGACCGCCGATTTCGCCCCTAGAAAATTGAAGATTTTTAAGAAAGGGCGGGATAAAAGACCGTTCGGGGCTTCGCCGAATGGTTTGGCAAGTGCGACTAATGTTGTCGAATGGACAAGAACTGAACGGTTATATAAACGCCAAAGGTCAAATTTTTGAATCTCTCACTTTCCCTCGTTTTAAACTCTCCAAAATCACATCAAAGGTATTATTTTCTAATTTTTTGCTTGAAATTAGTATTTTAGGCAGTGATTAGTGCTTGGAGTTAGATTTGTTTGCTACCTAACATTACAAAAAGCTATTTGATCGGCATCAAAGGTATGGTACGCACCAGCTCCAACACGCAACTCCAGAAGAAAGCAGCACTAGGCATTCGTATTAATGAAGGAGGCTCAAATCCTCCGAAGAGAGGAGGAAAATATTTCCAACAAGGTAAAGGCAAAAAGAAGAAAAGCATAGCAAAGAAATGAGTAGTTGTTGAGGCCATCACTGATTGGGATGAGCTTGAAGATGACCAACTATTGATTCAACGACAGAGCAGACTCAGAAATCTGCCTCAATCCTCACCCACCAGAGTTTCATCAGATGCTGCCACCTCCACCAGGGTTACCTTAGCCACATCTCCCCCTGAGCTAAATCCAGAGCCAGCACGGGCACCTCTAGTGGCTCCTACACCTCCTGTCGTACCTCAACCTAGGATACTTAACAGGTTAAAGGGTGATGGGGTCCGGACCATCATAGAAAAGAAGCTCATTCCTCCTCTTCATAAGATCCATGTGCTTTTTTTTCCGGCCAGCCGATCAAGTTCACTCTGGGTATGATCCTGAAGATGGGGCGTCTAGCCCAATTAGCCGAGGCACGGGCATGCAGACTGGAGAAGTGAGTCCCATGGATGATTAAGAGTGCTATAGCCGCTGCACTTGCCCCCCTCCAGACTTCTATCGATGCTTTGACCTTGAAGGTTACAACATGTGAGCGCAGACAGGGGAGGTCATCTGAGGTATCCGCTTTACAAGCCGATGTTGCGAGTCTGCGGAGGGATGTAGACTATCTGAAATCTATTGACTTCAATGACTTGATGATAGCCACTGAGGACCGGGATGCACCTGGAGAAGCAGCAGCTGCAGATGCAGATGCTGAGACTGATGAGGAGCTGACAGCAGCAAAGGAGGAGCAAAACATATTTGGGAACCTGTCAGATCTGGTAGGGACATTTGTGCACCCGGTGATCCAGGCATCGCATGCTAAGACGTCCACAACAGCCTCTACAAGACCTAGCATTGCTGCTCTTGATGTGACTACTCCGAGCACTGATGGCCATTACAGACTGCAACTTAGAGTTCTGATGCCCCGACAGGAGGAGAGGCCACATATATAGGATTTCTCTTTACCTTTCTCCTTGTCTTGCTTTAATTTCATTTTTAGATACTATTACTCGCATTTGAGGACGAACGCATTTCTTTTGTGGTGGGGTGAGGTTTACCTTGTTTGCTTGTTTTGAATGATGTTCTCTGTATATATTTGGCTTGTCTTTTTTTAATTGTGTTTTTAAAACTTCTTTGCGATTATTTAAGCTTATGGCTCTCTTTTGGGTTTAATTGAAAAATAATTTTGACCCTTCCGAAAAAATTCATTTTTTGAAAATATTCGCCACCTCTTGTGTTGAAAGTGGTTGTTCTTGTACAAACTCAAGTCTCGGTTTCTATCGATACCGATGACTTGAATAGTGCTCTCAATCGAACAAACATGAATGTGCGACTATGATGAGAACAAATGAAATTGCATACACAATATGTGAACTCCTTGCATCTCATTATGATTAGCCATTTCTCAAATTGATTCTCTTGTAATGACCGTTGCACACTAGTGAAAGTGTGTAGTCTTGTTTGACTTAAGTGTCGATTCCTTGTTGGATGAGCTTACTTTGAACCTTGCATGAATAAACCTAGAATTTGCCCCGTTAGTTTGATTGATTTAGTAAGGTGTACTCTTGAGATGATTTTAGACAACTTTTAAAGAGTCTGAGCCAAATTTAACATATACCTCTTTTGTGGCCTACCCGTGAGCGTGTTAAACTCTTTTGAACACCCTTTGAGCCTTACCTTTCTTTGGAAAAACCTTGATGAACCCTAGACCTTACTTGACCCACTATCTATAATCCTCTTGATTTGTAGTTTAGCAAATAGCCAACTTAGGCCGAAAGCCTAAGTTGGATGTGTGGTGAAAAGGAAAAGGAGAAGTCAAGAAGTGCAAGAAAAGTCCCCCTTAACCCATGGGGTGGCAGAACGATGGAAACCCCTTATAAAATAAAATAAAACAATAAAAAAAATGTGGAATAAAGTACAAAAGAAATCGGGTTTCCAAGCAATCCATGGAGGTGAATAAAAAGATGACTTAGAAGCACTAGAAAAAGAATTGATAAAGAAAAGGAAGTGAATGCCTTGAGAATACCATATCTCACGAGGAAAAAGTCACTGAGCCTAAATGACCATACCTTTGCACTCATCCCCATTACAAGCCGTAGAAAGACCTTTCTGATCTTGAATGAGCTGGACCGAAGATCGATTCCTGGGTGAAAACATGCATTATGTTCCTCTTTTTTGAGTGTGAGTGTTGCATTTGATTGCTAAACTTGAATTGATTAACCTCTGTGTGTGAAGATGGAATCATTATTTATGTGAGGGCATTTAGATACTTTTTGTTGAGCTTGAACTTGCACAAGTAGCAAGTATTGAGAGCATGAGAATCTTTGGTAATGGTGTGTCACAACTTGAATCTTTGAGTACTCAATTGATCCTTGCATAAGTAAATTGAGTCTTGTTGTGTGCATTCATGATTGAGTCTTGTGTAGCACTGTTTGAGACATCCTTTTTGAAAGGCTGAACTCAAGTTTGCTTGTGGACAAGCAAAAGTTTAAGTTGAGGGTGTTGATGAGTCCACAAATTGGACTCAGTTAGGGCATTATTTTGATAGAAATATTGTCCTCAAATGCTTATTTTGTCTCAATATCTCATGAAAACTCTTAAGTTTCAGGTATTTGAAGTTTTAGTGGAAGCATGGACACGTAGGCGCAAAAAGGAACAAAAAGGCTAAAAAGAACGAAGAAGCTGAAGCATGAGCATTGCCAAGCACACTTTGCGAGTCGCCGAAGGGACAGATTCCGCCTATTGTTCCAGTATGTGAAGCGCTTAAGTAAGAGGATCAAAAAGGCGATGAAATGAGCAGTCGGCGCTTCACCGAATGGTTCCACGAAGCAGTACTATACCGCCCAATGGTCCAGAATGTGATGAAGTTGAAGGCAAGCACAAAAATGGCAAAGAGAAAGAAGAAGGGTGAGTCGCCGAGTCATTCAGTAGTCTCGACTAACCTCGTCGAGCGATCCGCCAACACTAATTTCTGAAGTCTATAAAACCTAAACTCTTTGTTAATTAATTTTAGAGAGTTGAACCATTATTATAATTTTCAGAATAGAATAGTACTTTTGTGGGATATTTTCTCTCAAGTTTGGAGAGTATTTTTTGGGGAGACTTAAAGAAAGAAGGATTTCGTCTTCCCCAAGTTGGAAGTGGGTCTTCTCTATTCTTCTTCCTTTGCTTAAATCAAGGTTTAATTCCTTATACCCATTTGATTTTAGTATCATTTTAGGTGTATTTTTTTATTTCTTGATGTGTGGGTAAAAGCCCCCATTCTTGGGGTGTGATTTAGCAAATATGTGTTGATATTGTTGTTGGGTCTTGCTTGCTGATAGGTTAAATGTATTTTAATGGTGATTTGACCTAGTGGTTGTGGTTTAATTTAATGGGTTTCTAGTTGCAAATATAAAACCACCCATGTGTTTTCGGCTTGACCGAGAGGGAGGTCGCGAAACCAAGACCACTAAACTGATGGCCTAAGGAGTGGGTCAACATGAGGTTCAGCTCGAGAGGGTGAGCCCTAGTCACATATCCTAACACTCAGCTCGAGAGAGTGAGTGGGGTAAGGCGTAGGCTGGCCTTCATGCGGCAAATGAGTGTCCGAGAGGAACGCATTGGAAACGGGGTAAGTTGCCCGAGAGGGAACATATTTTCATCTAAAGCTTAGCCAAGTCACTATTATTTTGCAAATTTCCTATCGAAAGCATGTACCCAACGATTTATCTCAACTTGTATTGCGGTCACATCCCAAGAACTTCTTCCCATACTTGATTTTCTTGTTATTTTTCCTTTTTTTACTACTTGTGACAAAACTCCTATTTGATATTTGACACTTTTGTGTCAACCCCTTTAATTTAATATGTTTTTGTTCATCAATGTCTTTAGCTACGACTAATTAGAGCTAAATTTTATTTTTCTATCAATTCTTAAAACCACTCCTTTGGAATACGACCCCAACCCTTGGTTGAGTTACTATATTATCAACGATTGTAGACACTCGTACTGTAGGTTAGTGTCATTTTTCACGATAAGCATCAGTTCAGTCACTCATTCTACATAAATTGGAGAAACAAGATAGAGTGTTGAATGAGATAAAAGAGAATGTCAAAATGCTGAATTAGATGACGACCTCCCATTCCATGATCATTCAGCTACAAGACGCCCAAATAGGCCAAATGTTGTTCTGTCTCTACTCATAGCACCAAGAGGGGTTGCCTAGTGATACTAGGGCTAACCCCAATAATGAGGTTTGAATGGTGACTTGTGTCATGCCACTACGTTAACTAAGGCGATGTTTGGGAGGCAACCCAAAACCCTTAAATGCTTTAATTTTGTTTTAGAAATAATGGTGTTTTGATTTTGCAGGTTAAAGTGTGGATAGTGTTGGAAAAGTGCAGGTTGGCGAGCATAAGTCTAGTCGGTGAATCGCCGAGGAGGTCGGTGATGCCAACCCAGACCACCATTAGACTCAAGAAACTCTCACATATGAGTCTGTAACAATCGACGAGTACATGAAATTATTGGCGAATCGCCGACTAGGTCGGCGATCCCGATGTAAACCGTCGTTTGGACCCTCACTCTGACTGAAGGTCCTGTAAAACTCGGTGAGGTAAGTGACCACTTGGCGTGTCGCCGAGTAGATCGGCGAGCAATACTAATGTCACCGAATGGATGCGTACTGGACAGTTATTTATCGCCAAACGTTTTAGAGTTTCAAACTCTTCACTTTCCCTCGCTTTTAAACTTCACAAAATCTCACAAAGTTAGTATTTTGAATATTTTTGCATTCCATAAGTATTTTGGTTGTTGATTTGTGCTCGTAGTTGGATTTCATTGCTACCTAGCATTTCAAAGTACTTTAATCGGCACAAAAGTTAGTTTTCCGAACCCCGAGTTTACATTCACAAATTTGATACTAATTTGCAATAGCCTGATCTTGTTGATGTGTTCTGATCCTGCATGATAGGATTAGATTGTTTACATGCATGATTTCATTTGATAATCTTGATTGAGTAATCGTGACTGTTGAATTCCCATAATTGTATGCCTTAAACTGGATTAAAATTTGAAGGGTTGTGGGTTAAATTTGAGAAGTTGGGTTGAAAATAGGGACATCGGGCCGTTTGGCAAGCTGGGTCAAGCTCGCCGAACCACTCGGCGGTTCGCCTAATGGCCCCATCTCGCCCTTGATTTCATGCTTTATTTAATGATTGATTCTGTAACCTTTGGTGAGAAGCTTTATGTCACCAAAAGCACTCGGTGACTCACCGAAAGGGTTTTTTTAGCCGTTTGTCTCCACCGCTAAACCTCTATGCACTGGAACTTTCGGTGGGCCTGTCCTTGTTCGCCGAAAGCTGTCGGCAACACGCCCAGTGGTTCCTCCCATTGCCTACTCACTGCAGTTTTAGAGCTAATTCCTTCGGTGAGATCGATCTAGCTCGCCCAAGAAATTTAGCGATTCGCCCTCTGGTTTGGCGAGTCTGTCTAAAATTGTTCTGCTATGCTTTTGTGTAGGTTTTTCTAACTTCTCTTCGATATTTTGCAGACATGACTAAATCAAAAGCTGCTGAAAGAATAACACCAGCCCAAGAGAAGTCCAAAGGGATTGCGATAAATGAGGATGCACCTACGTAGAAAGGCAAAGCTACTAAACTACCCATAACTAATGGGAATGGCAAGGGTAAGAGGCCCACTTCTTCCAGGAAGACCATTACCATAGACCCTAATATTCCTTTGTGGGCTCGAGGATTCTGCAGAGTGGTGCATGTCTTTTTGGCAGACTCACACTCAACAGAACTTGGTGAATTTGGCACTGATGTTGCTCTTAAGGTGACCTCACGCACTGATGCCCAAGTTCAGGGTGAGGCATCGGGCACTGATGCCTACACAGACGGAGCGACTGCATAGACAAAATCCCCTCTTTACCTCCCTTTCTGTCTTACTTTATTTTGACTTTTAGATTTTTTTATTTGCATTTGAGGACAAATGTCTTTTATTTGTGGTGGGGTGAGACCCCCCTTTGTGTGCTGATTATGACTCTTGTTTTGTTTATATATTGGGTTTTTATCTTAAATTGTGTTGACACTGCTTTTTGTGGAAGGTTTGAGCTTGTGGCTCCTTGATTTTAAATTCAAAATGATTTTTGACCCTTCCGAATTTATTTTGCAAATTGTTGCCACCCCTTCTGTGTTGATGTTCTCTTGCAAATTTGTGTATCGAGTTTGATTAATACTGATGACTTGAATAGTGCTCATAATCTAACAAATATAAATGTGTGGCTACGATGAGGCCAAATGAAGTTGCATAAACAATATGTGAACTCTTTGCATCTCGTTGTGACTAGAAAATCATCAAATCGAGTCTCTTGTGATGATCGTTGCACACTCGCGAAAGTGTGGATTCTTGTTTGACTTTGGTGTCGATAGCTTGTGTGATGAGCTTACTGTGAACTATGCATGACAACACCTAGAATTTACCCCGTTGATCCGGTCGACTAAGTAAGGCTATCTCTTGATATGATCTTAGGCAACTTCGAAAAGTGTGAGCCAATTTGACATACACCTATTTTGTGATGTACCTTGTGAGTGTGTGAACCTCTTTTGAACACCCCTTGAGCCTTACCTTTCTTTGGAAGAAACATGATGAAAACATGACCTTTCTTAAATTCACTACCCATAATCCTCGTGATTTGTGGTTGATTGAATAGCCAACTTAGGCCAAAAGCCTAAGTTAGGGGTGTGGTGAAAAGAGAAGGCAAGTCAAGAAGTGCAAGAAAAGTCTCATTTAACTCATGGTTTTGAGGAAAATGGAACCCCTCCATATAAAAAAAAGAGAAGGGAAAGAAAAGAAAGAAAAAGAAAAAGAATGAAAAAAGTTGGGGAATAAAGTACAAAAGAAATGGGGTTTCCGAACAATCCATGGAAAGTGAATAATGTGATGACTTATGAGCACTAAAGAAGATGATGAAAGAAGAGGAAATGAAGTGTTGTGAGCAACACATTTCACGAGGATGAAAGTGACTAAGCATAAATGACCATACATTTGCACTCAGCCCCATTACAAGACTTGAAAAGACCTTTTTGATCTTGAGTGAGCTAAAACAATTGTCTATTGGAAAATACGGGAAACCTATGGGTGAAAGCAGATATTGTGTTGTTCTTTGTGAATGTGAGTGTTGCATTTGATTACGGAACCTTAAATTGTTGAACCATTGTGTGTGAATATGGAATCATTCTTTTGTGTGAGGGCATTTCATTTCCTTTGTTAAGCTTGAACTTGCATTTAAATCAAGTATCATGAGATTGAGATTCTTTTATAATGGTGTGTCACAACTTGAAACTTTGAGTGCACATTTGATCTTCGCATGAGTAAATTGAGTCTTGTGTGTTCATTCATGATTGAATCTTGTTTAACACTATTCGAGACATCCTTTTTGAACTGCAGAACTTGAGTTTTACTGGAGGACAAGCAAAAGTTTAAGTTGGGGTGTTGATGAGTCCACAATTTGGACTCATTTAGGGCTTCGTTTTAATAGAATTAGTGTCCTCAAATGCATATTTTGTCTCAATAACTGATGTAAATCCTTAATTTTTAGGTATTTGGAGTTTGAGGCAAAGCATGGACACTACTTGGCAAAAAAGAACAAAACGACTGATAAGACGAAGAAAAGAAGGCCTGAGGATCGCTAAATGCATTCGGTGAGTCGCCGAATGGCTTCAACCTCGCCTAAAGTTCCAATGTGCTGAGCCCTGAAGGAAAAGATCCAGTCAGCGATTTAAAAGAGCAGTCGCCGCTTCACCAAACAGTTCCGCGAAGCAGTACTAAATCGTCCAATGATCCAGAATGCGAACATGCTGAAGGCAAGAGCTACAAGGCGATGAAGCAGACCTAAGGGCGGATCGCCCAGTGCATCGGCGATCCCCACTAATTGCGTCGAGTGATCCTTCACAACACATTTTTTTACTACTATAAATACTAGTTTGAATTTTTATCTTAGTATGCAATTTCAGATACAACAATGTTATTTTTCTAAGGTTTCAAGTAGAGAATATTTTTGCTTAGCTTTTGAAGACTTCCAATTCTAAAAAAATTGGAACTGGATATTGAAGATTCTCCATCTTAGACTCGTTTAAAGTGAATATAAATTATACCCAGTTGATGTTACTTCGATTTGGTATCATTTTCTTCCATTTCTCTATGTCTAGCTAAAACCCCAATTCTTGGGCTGTGATTTTGTGAATATGGGTTAAATGTCCTGTTGGGTATTGCTTATTGTTAGTCTATTTACTGTTTAAATGTGATTTTGTTTAGTAGTTGTGTTTGAACTTAATGGGATTGTAGTTGCAAATACAATTTTCATCTTAGTGTTTTTGGCTTGCTCAAGAGGGATGTTTTAAAACTAAGACTACTAAATCGATAGCCGGTGGTTATTGGGTCGTCATGGGTTCAGCTTGAGAGAGTGAATCCTAGTCCTTTTCCCACACATTCAGCTTGAGAGAGTGAATGGGCTAAGGCGGAGGCTATACTTAAAAGCAGCAGCTCGGTGTTCGAGAGAAACCGAGTTGATTCGGGGTAATTTGCTCGAGAGAAAATTTACCCCTACTAAAGTCTAGCCTAGTTACAACTGTTCAGGAATTGATTGTCAATAGCATTTACCCTATTGTGTAGTTTATCCCGTATTCCTATCATATCCCAAGAATCCCGTCTCCTATATTTGCATATTTTTGTTTTCACTATTTTTGTTTATTAATTGAATACACACCCCCCTTGATAATTGAGATTCGTGTCAACCCCTTGATTTAGCATGTTCTTACTCGATAATATTTTTAGCTATGGTTAACTCTAGCATATTCACGCTTAACTGTTAATTCTCATAAACTGCTCCCTTGGGACTCGACTCCAACCCATTCGGTTGGGTTATATTACTATTGTACGATCGTAGACTCTTGAATTGAAAGTTGTGTCTTCATAACGCAAACATTAGTAGGAGATGTAAGTCTCCGGTTGGATGGTTTGAAGTAGGTGAGATTGCTCTCATTGGTCCCGAATCGGTTTATGAGGCTATTAAGAAAGTTCGGCTCATTAGATAGAGGTTGAGAACGACTTAAAGTAGGCAAAAGTCTTATGCCGATGTGAGGAGAAGGGACCTAGAATTTGAAGTTGGTAATTAGGTCTATTTGAAAACTCCCCTACGAAGGGTGTGATGAGGTTTGGCAAAAAAAGGGAAACTTTATTCTCGATATGTGGGCCCATATCAAATTTTGAAGCGTATTGGGAAAGTTTCCTATGAGTGGGAGTTTCCAATTGAGTTGGCCCCGGTTCATCCGGTATTTCATGTTTCCATGCTTAAAATGTGTATTGGGGACCTGGTGTCCATTATTCCTTTAGAAGGGTTAGGAGTTGATGAAAGCCTTTCTTATGAAGAGGTTCCGGTAGAGATCCTTGACCGGTAACTCAAGAGATTCAGAAACAAAGAAGTAGCTTTCGTAAAGGTTTTATGGAGAAATCATTTGGTTGAGGGTGCTACTTGGGAGGCCGAGGCCGATATGAAGTCCCGATATCCTTATCTCTTTCCTTCTACCCCTAATCAAGATTGAGGTGAGTAGTTCCTCTTGAGTTTTAGTGTTTTGGGAGTAATGTGTGTTATATGAGCTTTTTCCATGATTTCCTTATGTTATGCATGTTCTTGATGAAATTCATGTTTAGTAAGAAAATGAGTTTTCATGATTTATGTTCCTCATGTTGTTGTGCATTTAGCATGAGTTGCCTATTTGACTTCATGAGATGTGTTGGTGAACATGCTTTAGTATGGTTTTGAGAGTATTGGCATATTGGCTCCATGATGTTGTGTTGAGCATGATTTTAGTTGGAGAAGGTAGTTCTCCTATGAATATGTGAAATAGAAAGTTTCATGCATATTGGGTTGTTAGAGGTAGTTCCTACTCCCTTGTATTGCATTGATTATGTTTTGAGATGGAGTTGATGTAGACCTTCTAGAGTTGTAATAAGGGCTAAAATCGTCAGGGACAAACGTCAAGTGCCAAGTCACAGGGGAAAAGCCAAAGCCAAAGGCCAAGGCTGCCCCAACCTTGGCCAACACTGCCCCAACTTCACGGCGACCACCACGGCTCGTGGGAGGATTCTTGGAGTTACCTTGGCCATTGAGGGTGGCAAGCAAGTGGCCTAGACACTGCCTCAACGTTCACGAGAGGGTCCATGGCCACTAATTTGGATCTTATGGTGTGAATTATTGATTCTAGAAGAATTGATATGAGATCATGCTATCATTCATGTCTATTTTAGTAATTGTGGATATGTTTATGGCTTGTGGCCTTGAATGGCAAGATATGTGAATTATGCATGATTATGAGGACTATGTAAGGGCCATAAGAACACTTTGAGAGTAAAGTGAATATGATCATGATCTAGTTGTTGTTGTGTTGGGTTGTTATCCTCATCAACACATTTATGTATGAATATGATATGATGTGAAAGGTTTGTCACATATGATGATTCTAAGGTTGGAAGACTAATCTCACGTAATGAATCTAGGAGCTATAGTACAATTATGTTGGATGGATTGTCAAGATATTCTTCCATGATTATGAACTTAAGTCAAGACTTAATATGTAAATTGTGGGAATCAAAGCTTAGCACCAAGCGGATATTGATACGAGATGGGAGCACTTCCGTTAGTTGATGTTGGGTTTTCCTAATAGCAATCTCTTGGGATGGAAGATCTTTTGTTAGTTGAGGTTGGGTTTCTAGTAGTAATCCCCTTATCCCATAACTATGTGCCCGCATAGGTCTTTAGCTAGTGGATCCACCTAAGCTAAGAGTATGGTTCTACCTTAGGCAAGTAGGACACCCCTTTTTTATGTGGGGTAGACACCGGATTCCATGTTAGCTCACATCGTCTATGTCAGTTAAGGCTTATTCTCTAAATATGTTGATATGGACAAGAAGATGATTTATATACCATAGCTACTCAAGAAGATTAACTTAGTATGGGTAGGACTATGGGATCTTACTCATGCATTGCACAAGTAGACTTTGAGAGTACTTATGATATGTTGCTATTATAATATGATTGACTATGCATGACAATATAGTTTGACTTATGATTTCCAATCTATTCATAATGAGTTCAAACTTGGTAAAATACATGTTTTTCAACCAAAATGTCCTTTTTAGCATATTTTCAATGATTTCTTGCATGGCTATCATACTTGGTGCATTTTTGTACTAACCCATATTTCTTCTACATTTTTCTATAAGTGTAGGTCCCGGTTCTTCAGGTGATATCCTTCTTGGTCAAAGCTTGGATTGACTATTCTCCTTACTTATTGGTGAGTCCTCAAGGTTCGGGGACAAATGATGATTTTCTAGTTTCTTTTCTTGTACTTTCATTTGAGAACTATGTTGTTAAGTGTTGTGATCCTATTTGAGACTTTGATTGTAATAGATGGCATTCTGAGACAAGTCTAAACTTCTGCTTTACTTTTATGAAAAAATTTAAGACATGAAATGTGTTTTTACTCTCTATTGTTATTTACTTGTGTTATGATATGATAAGTGGCTTACATGGTACTTTTCGGGGTCTTATGTGCCATGTTACATCTAGGGGGTACCCTGGGGTTGTGACAATGATGAGGTAGTGGCAATCCTTCAGGGATTAGGGGAATTTTCAAAGAATCCATTAAAGCTGGATATTGATCTAAAAAATCGAGAAAATCCTCCCGCCAAGCCATTAACGGAGGAACCACCAAAGCTTGAATTGAAAGTGCTCCCCGCTCATCTTCGATATGCATTCTTGGTGGAAAATAACACCTTACCCGTAATCATTGCCACTGACTTGCTTGAATGGCAAGTAAACTTGCTTCTTGAAGGGTTGAAAAGATACATCAAAGCTATTGGGTGGACTAGCACTGACATTGTAGGCATTCCACCCGGCATTTGTACTCACAAAATTCAAATTGATAGTGAGTATAAACCGAGTGTCGAACATCAATAGAGATTGAAACCACCGATGCAAGAAGCGGTGAAAAAGGAGATCATAAAGTGGTTGGATGCAGGTGTGATTTACCCTATTCCGGATAGCAAGTGGGTGAGTCCGGTACAATGTGTACCGAAAAAGGGAGGCATCACAGTAATCCCAAATGAAAAGGGGGAGCTTGTTTCTATGAGACCGTTAACCGGATGGCGAATTTGCATGGACTACTGGAAGTTAAATTTTTGGACCCAAAAGGATCACTTTCCCATGCCTTTTATGGATCAAAATGCTCGATCGACTTTGAGAGAGAGGATGGTATTGCTTTTTGGATGGGTATTGCAGATATAATCAAATCTTTATTACTCCGGAGGACCAAGAGAAAACCACTTTCACTTGTCCATATGGAACTTTTGCTTTCAAAAGGATGCCATTCGGGTTGTGTAGTGCACCTGACCAAGAGAAAACCACATTTCAACGTTGCATGTAGTCTATTTTCGCTTATATGGTAGAAGATTCGATGGAAGTCTTTATGGATGCCTTCTCAATTATGGACAATACTTTTGAAGCATGCTTGGCACATTTGGGGCAGGTCCTTCAATGATATGTGGAGACAAATTTGGTTCTAAATTGGGAGAAATATCACTTCATGGTTAGGAAAGGTATAGTTCTTGGTCACAAAGTTTCACAAAAAGTGTTGGAAGATGATAAGGCAAAGATTGAGGTAATTGAGAAGATACCACCACCAATCTCAGTAAAAGGTATTCGTAGTTTCAAGGGGCATGATGGTGTTTACCGGAGGTTTATCAAAGACTTTTAAAAAATTGCACACCCCTTGTGCCAACTTTTGGAGAAGGAGGTGAAATTCAATTTTGATGATGCATGTATGGTATCCTTTAAGTACTTGAAAGAAAAATTGATCTCTACCACGGTTATAATTAGTCTTGATTTGTCGGCACCCTTCGAAGTGACGTGTGATGCAAGTGGTACGACATTAGGTGTCGTGTTGGTGCAAAAATGCAACAAGCTATTCCATCCCATTTAGTATGCAAGCAAAACCCTCAATGACGCTCAACGTAACTACACGGTTATGGAGCAAGAATTACTTGCGGTGGTATATGCATTTGAGAAATTTCGAGCATACTTTATAGGCACTAAAGTGGATGTTCACACTGATCACCCAGTACTACGTTATTTGATGGCAAAGAATTATGCCAAGCCAAGATTGATAAGGTGGGTGCTGTTGTTGCAAGAATTTGACTTTGAAGTCAAAGATAGAAGAGGTTGTGAAAATCAGGTGGCTGACCATCTATCCAGGTTAGACGGCAAGGATAATGACGACCTGGAGGTAGACATATATGACTCATTTCCCGATGAACAAGTATTCACTATCACTCTATAACAAACCCCTTGGTATGCTGATTTTTCTAACCATGTAGTGTGTGGATTGATGCCGGAGGAACTGAACCTCTATCAACAAAACCAATTCTTGTTCTATGTCAAGAAATACTTTTGGGATGAGCCGTACATATTCAGAGAGTGTACAGACCATAATATTAGGTGATGTGTTCTTGAAGAGGAATTCAATGATAGTTTCTATGCTTGCCATGCTTCACCGGTTGGTGATCATCATAGTGGAGTGCGTACAACCGCTAAAATTCTTCAAAGTGGTTATTGCTAGACATCCCTCTACAAAGATGCTCATGAATTTGTTAAGAAATGTATACAATGTCAAAAACAAGGTGGGGTGTCCAGAAGGCATGAGCTGCCCCTCAAGCCTATTTTGGAAGTTGATTTGTTTAATGTTTGGGGAATAGATTTCATGGGTGCATTTGTGAGTTCGTTTGGTAATAAGTACATTTTGGTGGTCGTAGATTATGTTTCTAAATGGGTGGAAGTTGTGGCACTATCAAACAATGAAGGGAAAAGTGTTGTCCAGTTCTTAAAGCACTACATCTGTGCTAGGTTTGGCACACCTCGAACTATTATTAGTGATGGTGGTTAATATTTTTGCAATAGGCATTTTGCATCTGCATTGAGCAAATACGGGGTGCGACATAAAGTAGCAACACCATATTATCCTCAAACGAGTGGCCAAGTAGAGGTTTCGAATCGGGAGATCAAGAGTATCTTGGCTAAGACTGTGAATGCAAATAGGACTGATTAGTCTCTAAAGCTAGATGATGCTCTGTGGGAATATCACACTGCCTACAGTACACCAATTGGTATGTCTCAATATCAACTAGTTTTTGGGAAATCTTGTCATTTACTGGTTGAACTGGAACACAAAGCATTATGGGCATTAAAGGCTTTAAATCTGGAATGGGTCAAGTCTTCAAAAGAGAGAGTAAATCAACTAAATTAATTGGATGAATTCAGGTTTAGGGCATATGAAAGTTCAGCCCTCTACAAGGAAAAGATGAAGAAGTGGCACAATTCTAAAATCCTTAGGAGTGAGTTCTGAGTTAGAGATTGGGTGTTGCTATACAATTTTCGACTGAGACTCTTTCTGGGAAAGCATAAATCAAAATGGTCAGGCCCATTTAGAGTAACATGAGTGTTCACAAATGGAGCCATTGAAGTCGGAGGTAAAGATGGTCCTGCCTTCAAGGTGAATAGGCAACGCTTGAAGTTGTATTTTGGAAAATGCCATGAAATTTCAGTGATTGAAGTGGCGTACTTGGAAGATGCTTGAAAGCATTTCCACGTCATGCCACAAAGTTAAATAGGGCACTTCTTGGGAGGCAACCCAAGTATTAGTTGCTGTGAATAATGTGTGCTGCATGTGCAGGTGTGGGTGATTCTTTGAGGCCAAGACTCCTTCTGTGATCCACCGAGTAGGTTCGGTGATCACAAAGTACATCGTCTTTCTGGCATCAACAACGGGCTGAGACACTGGAATATTTGGCGGAATACATACACCACTTGGCGATGCGCCGACATGATTGGGTGAGCCCGACTATCTCCGCCCTTTTGCACCATCCTTGATAGGTTGGAGTCTTGGATCTTTCGACAAGGTTTCACATCCATTAAGTGATGCGCCGATGCTACTCTGCGGACTTGCCCTTGTCCGCCGTCCTACCCCAAAATGGAGTGGTTACATGCTGGATAATTCGGCGAGTTTCATGTAACTTGGCGGTTCGCCGAGTGGTTCGGCGATGGTTGTAGTCTTCACCCAATGGCCGTCTAGTAAAGGTCCATTTTCACCCTACTATGTTTGTTTGAGTGCCAGTATTTATCTTATTTTTTGTTTTTTTTTGTTGTCTGCTAACATTGAGGACAATGTTGGATGTTTTTTGTGGGGGTGGTAGTAGCCTGTTGTTCTATTGAAATTATTATCAAGATTTTTCGAGTATCGGAGTGTGATCATTAGCGATGACCTGAAAAGTGTTCTTAATTGATCGAAATGAGTGTGCAGATACGATGAGGCAAATGAAGTTACATAGATAATAGGTGAACATTTAAAATCTCATTATGACTAGCCGGTTGTCGAATGAGTCTCTTCTAATGAACATTGCACACTAGGTAGAAAGTGTGGAGTCTTGTTTGATATGGGTACCAATGCCTTATGTGATAAGATTACTTCAAACATTGTGTGTGATGACACCTAAAATTTGCCCCGCTGGTCCGGTTGATTGAGTGATGCAAGTACTTGAAATGATCTTAGGCAACAATTTTGAAGAGTGAAAACAATTTGACAATATACCTCTTTTGTTGCCAACCTTGTGAGATGTGTGAACCTTGCTTGAACCCTCTTGAGCCTCACCCTTTTCTTGGAAGTAACTTGAACAATTGTGATCCCTCTTTATCCATTCACCGATAACTTTCATGAAGTGTGGTTTGTTTGAATAGTCAACTTAGGCCAAAAGCCTAAGTTGGGGGTGTGATGAAAAGAGAAGAAAAGTCAAGAAGTATGAAAAATCTCGCTTTGAGTAATCTTTCTGAAAAAAATGCAACCCCTCCATGTAAAAAAAAGGAGAAAAGAAGAAAGAAAAAAGAAAAAGAATGAAAAAGTTGTCAAATAAAGTAGTGGAAGTTGCAAAAGAAATGGGGTATCCGGTAGTTCATATGAAATTGAATAATGGGGTGGGTTATGAGCATGATTAAAATGTTAAATAAAAGGAGGAAAGTGATGCTCAAACCACACTTCATGAAGGTAGAAGCCACTAAGCCTAATTGACCATACCTTGATACTCAGCCCCGTAACAAATTGTGAAAAGACCTTTGTGATCTTAAGTGAGCTAAAACGAATGTTGATTGGAAAATAAGGGTAAACCTATGGGTGAAGTCCTACATGTATTCATCTTTGTAAGTGTGAGAGTTGTATATGATTCTGAAACTCTAAATTGTTGAAGAATTTTGTGTGAATATTGAATAATCCTTGTTGTAAGGGCATTTGAGTACCTTTGATGAGCTTGAACTTGCATTTGAAGCAAATATCGTGAACTTGAGCATATTTGATAATGATAAGTCACAATTTGAATCTTTGAGTGCACATCTGATCATTGTGTGAGTAGGTTGAACCTTGTTGTGCACATTCATGTTGAGTCTTATGCAGCACTGTTTGAGACATCCTTTTTGAACTGTTGGTCTTGAGTTTTACTTGAGGAAAAGAAACAGTTTAAGTTGGGGTTTTGATGAATCCGAGATTTGGAATCATTTAGGGATTTGTTTTGATAAATTTAGTGTTCTCAAATGTTTAATTTATGCTATGAACTGATGTGTAAACCTTGATTTTTTGGTATGTGGATTGAGGAGCAAAGCAAGGACACTAACATACAAAAAGGAACAAAACAAGCTAAAGAAGGGAAAAAAGGCAAGCCTGATGATCGCCAAGAGCACTCGGCGATTCGCCGAGTTGCCCCTAGCCCGCCTAATTTTACAGTATACTGTGCCTAGAACAAGAGAAACTTGGGCGAACTATATTCCATATCGGCGAATTGCTGAATCGATCAGCGAAGCAAGATTGTACCGCCAAACGCACTGAACGAGACAAAGATGAAATTCAATTGGCTAGCCAAAGGACTAAATAGAGGATCATAGAAGTGATCGGCTATCCTAATGTAGACCGCCTAAAGTTACACCGCATGATGGATGAAAATGTGAAGAATGAAGGCGATGGACAAGGACGATCGGTGAGTCGCCAATCGTTCGGCGAAGCCTGACTTTCCTCGCCGATAACCCCAAAAAACCACATCTCAGATTAGTATAAATTGATTTTTGGAAGAGAGAGAAGGCATCCAGTCATTGTGGAACGGAATAGAGAGAACAAAAACACTATTCTTGCTGATTTTAAGCTATTTTGATGAGAGTTTTCAATTGGGTGCTGTAATACACAAAGATTATTTTCATTTTAGAACTTCAAAAATCAATACCCATCTATGGAACTGTATTAGGTTCTTTTATGATGATTAGCTAAAACCCCAATCTTGGGGGTTGGACAATGTGATTAATTGCTAAATTTGGGTTGATGGATGTTAGTCATTATCAATTTTAGTGCAAATTCGAAGTTGGTCTTGCTTATTTCTGTGGTTTAATTGCTCTGTTGTATGTTTATTTCAGAATGACTTAGTGTTTTATGCTTGCTTGAGAAAGAAGTGTAAAACTAAGGTTATAAGTTGGCACTCATAGTTATTGGGTCAAGGTGGATTCAGCTCGAGAGAGTGAATCCCAAGACTAATTCTATGTATCCATCTCGAGAGAGTTGATGCAGTGAGGTTGTGGGCGTGTCTCCATGTTTAGTACATTGAGGTTCGAGAGAACTCAATTGAAATGAGGTTGTTGTTCGAGAGAAAAGTATCTCATTTAAATTTCATCTTATCCACGAAGAGTTAGCACTTTTGGTTATCAATTAACACCCATTGAGTTGAGTTTAGCAATTGGTTGGTCAATCCCCCAAGTATCTTTCTCTTAATTGATTACTCCTAATTAATTGTTGTGGTTGCTTTCTGATATAAAACCCCTTACTTTGATATTGATGTCACCCTTCTAATTTTATTAAAAGTTTCCGATAATTTCTATTCCTTTAACTACAGAAATCACTAGTCTAACTTCATACTTGAACACAAAATAGAACTACTCCTTGGGAGATCGACCCCAACTCTCTTGTTGGGTTTGTACTACTTAACGATCGTCTACACCTAGTATCAGATGAGGTGTAGTTGATACGTTAATTAATCCTCTGAGCTTCATAGGTTCAAGTGTCACGTAGGATCCTGAGAGCTTTGTAGAAGAACTACAGAAAATGTTTGAGGTTATGCACGTTGCTGATGCTGAGCGAGTGGAACTAGCTGCCTATCAACTAAAGAGTGTTACTTGGACTTGGTTTGACTAGTGGAAGAAAAGTAGGGCTGAGGATGCACCAGTTTTGAGTTGGGCTGTGTTCGAGAGTGCTTTCTTGGGGCGTTTCTTTCCCCGTGAAATGAGAGAAGCCAAGGTACGGGAATTCCTTACCCTTAAGCAGGAGCCTATGAGTGTTCATGAGTACAATTTGAAGTTCACCCAACTTTCCTGATATGCTCCAGAGATGGTTGCTGATATGAAGAGCATAATGAGCCTGTTTGTTGCTGGGTTGGCTCGTCTGTCAAGTAAGGAGGGCAAGGCAACTATCCTAATAGGGGACATGGACATAGCGAGATTTATGGTTTATGTACAACAGGTTGAGGAAGAGAAGTTGATGGATAGAGAAGAATTCAGAAACAAGAAAGCTAAGATAAGGAATGAGTCCAGGCAGCAAAAGAGTAGCGTGAACCGGTCATCCTTTCAACATAAGCAAACGGGACCTGCTCTATCATTTGCTAGTGAACCTGCACCAAGTAACAAAGGTGAGTATAATAGTCAGAATTCAAAGAATTTCAAAGCTAGACCTGCTCAGTCTCAGGGTAGTATGGCATAAGGAGGTAAATTGGATCCTACATGTACTAACTGTGGTAGGAACCACCCAGGTGCGTGTCGCGCTGGCTCTACTGGTTGTTTTAAGAGTGGTAGAGAGGGTCACTTCATGAAAGAGTGTCCTAAGAAAAGGCAAGGTAATGGGAATAGGGGAACTAGAGCCCAATCTTCTTCAGTTGCTCCACGGGCTGCACCTAGAGGATCTATTTCAGGAACTGGCGGAGGAGCAAACTGCCTATATGCCATCATTAGTCACCAAGAGCAAGAGAATTCTCCAGATGTTGTCACTGGTATGATCAAAGTCTTTACTTTCGATGTTTATGCTTTGTTAGATCAAGGAGCGAGTCTATCTTCTGTGACTCATTAAGTTACGATGAATTTTGATGTTCTTCCTGAGAAAATTCGTGAGCCCTTTAGTGTTTCTATACTTGTTGGTGAGTATATTCTAGGTGAGAGATTCTATCGTGATTGTACCATTTTTGTCAATGACAAGAGCACCATGGCTGATTTAGTTGAGTTAGACATGGTAGATTTTGATGTTATTCTGAGTATGGACTGGCTTCATGCCTATTATGCCTCCATTGATTGTAGAACTCGAGTCGTCAATTTCTAGTTTCCTAATGAGCTAGTCTTTGAGTGGAGTAGTTCAGTAATGCCTAAGGGTCATTTTATTTCGTACCTTAAGGAGAGAAAGTTAGTTTCCAAGGATTGTGTCTATCACTTAGTCCCAGTTAATGACTGTAATGTTGAGACACCTCCTATTGAGTTAGTTCCTGTTGTGAGTGAGTTTCCTGAGGTACCTCCTATTGAGTTAGTTCCTGTTGTGAGTGAGTTTCCTGAGGTCTTTCCTGATGATCTACTCGGAGTCCTTTCTCAGAGAGAAATAGACTTCGGTATAGATGTTCTTTCCGATCTCGTCTAATATTTATTCCTCCATATAGAATGGCACCAACAGAGTTGAAAGAGTTAAAAGAGCAGTTGAAAGATCTCCTTGAGAAGGGTTTTATTCGACCAGGTGTCTCACCTTGGGGATCTCCGGTCTCAGTTGTGAGGAAGAAGGATGGCTCTCTTACAATGTGTATAGATTACTATCAGTTGAACAAGGTCACTATCACGAATAAGTATCCTCTTCCGAGAATTGATGATCTTTCCGATCAGCTTCAGGAGGCCACTAGTTTCTCTAAAATAGACCTCAGATATAGCTACTGATACGTCCCAACTTACACTTCAATTAAGAAGTATAAACGGTCGAATTCAATTTATAGAACTCAACATGAGTTGAGGTCGATCCCATAGAGAATTTCTTTGCATAAATGATTTCACTGTCCCGTTTACCCAAATATTGTTATTATTTCCTAGAGAAAACATTTATAGAATGTAAAATGGGTTTAGTTCTAAAGTTATAATGATTTGAATTAACAATTAACAAAGTGTTGATTTTAAAGGTGTTTTGATAATTAAATGAAACTAGGATTGTGCTCCCTATAACGTTGCATCTAGTGTTCTTCTATAAGTAAGTTTCAGGCAATTTATCTCTACAAAATATAGGCGAGTTAGATATATCTAACACTTATCAGTCTAATTAGATAACTTTCACTTAAGTCCTCTCAGTCCTAGAGTGTGAACAAGTTTTACGCTCGCTTATAATAGTGTTAAAGTTCTGTTCTTTGGAACTCGAACTTTGACTTCATTTCATCAAGTTAATTCAGCTTTTTCCTAACTATAACTTTTCTCTCAAACAAATGACAGAGACAGACTAACTCTAACGCGTGCACTCATTAGAATACATGAATACCGAAAACTGAATTATGCTTTGCAAATATATATCGCCTTCTACTCGTCTTACGAAATTACACTTAGATTTTTGGCATATATCCCGCAATCCCAGTTGTGCTATTCAGCCACTCATAATTTCAAGTAAACACAAAGAAATATGTAATGAAAACATGATGAGAAAGTACTTAAGAAAATATGCAAAATCGATAAGCACTTGATAATTCCAAACCAAAAATTCAACTTCGAAACTTGTTCCAAAGTTAATTCTTCAAAACCAAAGTTAAGAATAATTCAAACATTGTTGCTCGTTCAAGATATGATGAGATAAAAACAAAAAAAATGACCTAATTAATTCAAATTGAATGTCTAAAATGAGTCCTATTCGAAGTAGGACTGAACTGTCGGGCAACTTCACAGGCAACATGACGGACCGTCAAAGGCTTCACGGTCCGTGAAGCCTGCCGTGATCTATAATTGGCCTAAACAAAATGTGAGTCTTCAAAGACTATACACTAGATCCACTTCATGATCACCACCACAGACCGTGATGTGGACCACAGCTTGTGAGGCCTTCTGTGGTCTTCACTTGGTTGACATTACAGTTCATCTTCTCTAGATCTAAACACTATATCCACTCCACGATCACAACCACGGACCGTTGTGAGGACCACGGTCCGTGAGGTCGTCTGTGGTCTTTACTTGATCCACCAAAAATGCAATTCTTCCATGCTTTCTCATTGGTCATAATTCATGAGCCATATCATGATCAGTCACTATCTTCACGGCCCGTCAGAGTGTCTGTTATCTTCACGTGGTTTAAATTCACTTTCACTCTGCATTTTCTTCTTATGTTTCTTCTTTCATGTCCAACTGTTTTACCTGTACAAACACTACCAAACACATCATATCCACATAAATAAACCCGATTCTAGTATTAATCCTTAGTTTTCAAGCATCAAATGTGCCAAGGTTTCACGTCACATCAACACCCTAAACTTAGAACCATTACTTGTCCTCAAGTGATGAGAAAATAATACATTTAGCACTTAAACAATCAAAACCTTTTTGAAACTATGCATCAACTATCTCAAACACAATTTGTATCCAAAACCATCATTCTAACATGCAAGGATCAATATATGACATCTCATTACTCATAGCCGACCATGCTTATGTATGTGTACTATCAGCTAATACAATCTAACTATCAAATGCAATCATTGTGTCCTCACACCAAAGAAGTCACTCAATCATGATAATTGGGACTAAGTTTTTTACTCACACTCTCAAAGAACTTCTAATACTAACATCTAAAGACCATAGACTTGCCATTTCTTTCTACGCTCTATCTTTCATAAGGATCACTATAGGACGTTATCATCTTGTAACATAGGCTCAGGCTAAGGAATGGATTTTTGGGTTTGTCAGTGACTAGTACCTTGGTTCTCCAAAGTTTCGTTTGCACACAACTCTTTTTGAGCGATTTCCTCTTTTTCTTCATTTCAGTACATCCTAGCAGCCATTATTTTCTTCTTCTTTTTCATTTCTTTTCTTGTTTTTTTTTAATTATTATTTATTTATTTTTATTTGCACATTGTGTGCTTTCAGCTAACAGAGTGAACCTTCTTTTTCACTTTTACTCTTTGCTCGGGTTGTAATCACCCTCAACTTAGGTTGTTGGCCTGAATTGTGACATCGTATCTTCGGAGACCCAAGGATATGATATTTAGTGGGTAAGAAAAAAAAATTGTTTTCAGGCTCAAATCGGGTTCAAGTGATATGCTTTTTATTTGGTTGTTTTATTTTTGGATTTTCAATAGCTTATCAAAAATGGCCTACTGATCCTTTTCTATCCAGTTATTCTCAGATTTAAGCAAGATTACTCGGGCAAGTTCTAGTTTCTACTCCTAGCGTTAAACTTCAAGCAAAACTAACACACGCATGACACATGACTACATTTTCCAGTTTATTAGTTTACCAATTTATTTTCCAGACTAGCAATGTTCAACCTATAAGTACCTAAGATGTCATCTAAAGAGCCCAACAGTCAAATTTCAGATCAAGGTCATCAATTCAACCAGACAAGCTTATGCACAACCCAACACACAAAAACTAAACACTTGCATCAAAACCCAAACACAATCAAACTTTATCAGACACAACACAAAGTCAACCTCCATTCATTCTACAGTGAAAATGATAGGCTGCTCACCACCCCCTTCCCAAAAAAATGACTTTTCCCTCAAAGTCAATAAAGAAAAACAATATAGGGATGTGAGGAGGGGTCATACTTATGGCGCACTAGCTGCCACTAGCCGGATCAGCATCGGAACCCTTATTAATGGGTACACTCTCAAAAACCAGCTCTAGAACATGCTGGCTACCACTAACCGGGACAGGTACTCCGCTACTAGAAGCGCCACCTAACACCACATCTCGTTGTTGTTGCATAAGTGCTTCATCTTCCCTTGCCTTTTATTTTTGATACCATATGGGCTTTCTTGTGTTGTATTCTTTATTCTTTGTATAGGTCAGTCGGTAGCTCCTCATCAAACTCTCCAGCTTTGTGTTTTCTCTTATCGGATTTTCTTTTTGGGAGTTCCCCTTGAAGTTGTCAAGGGATTGAGTGGTAGGCGGCTCAGTGAGAAAGTTCATCAATGACTCTGGCATAAACGGAGTGGGCACCTCTACCGACTTCTCAGCTAGTTTAACAACTTGAGCTCGCATCTCAAACAATTATGTCTTGAACTCGTCAGTACTGATTGAACCTGTAGCCTGCAATTGATCTTGGACATGGACCTCCAAGCCATCCATCCCGTCTTTTAAGACAGCCAACTCCTCCTGCATCTCATTTGTTATTCTCTTATCCGCCGCTAACACATCGCGCTCTATGATCTAGGGCAATTCGACGTACAATTTGGTCGACTAAGTTCCTGGTTTGTCACTGATCTATAACCAATTTCTCAAGGAATAAAGTAGGAATAGTGACAAAAGTACCTAGAGCTGGCAAGGCTGAAGCTGGTTGTGTTTGTGCCTCGGTATATGGCTGTGACGATTCCCCCTGCTCTGGCCCTCTATCTGTATGTGAAATGTCGAGTGGTACATGAGGAACCAGTGCCAATGAACCCACCGCTCCATTTTTCGCACCAAAGAGATGGTTAGTGAGATTTTTTTATTTTGGATGCCTGGGTGAGCCTGAATGCCTCACTCCACCTGTCTACTAAATTATTTGGGGGGGGGGGTGTTTTCTTGTCGACATAATTTTCCTATCAGACTGGGAAATGGAAGTTCAGCTCTCTCATTTAGTGCCCTATCCCGCATTTCTATAGCTATGATCCGACCCACATTTTTGGGTACCCAGCCATGAGGCAAGCTACCAAAGATGCCAGTGATGGAGAAAAGGTGTTATCATTACCTGTAGGCCGCAACTGTGCATAGACAACAGCCCACCAGACTTTGGCTGGAAACGATAGGGAAACTTTAGTCATGTGTACTGGTGATCCTGTAACCCAAGTTGCATTCTCCCACTCTGAAGCAATTTGCCTTGCATTCCAGCGCATGACCCGCTCTCGAGAACTCTGAACCTCCATCTCAGTTTCACTGGTTACACCGTGATGTTTGCCCTCAAGAAAGCCCACTAAAGCTGGTGTTGTGTATTCTGGACCATGCAGCATCCTGTTGATAGTAGACTCGGAGATATCTATGGATTTGCCCCGAACCATAATTGAGTCAAGTGGTCCCCAAGTGCCTGCAATGTCTTTCTACCCCAGTTTAGTAGTCTCAGTCTTTGCAGCAAAGTTCATCGAAGTGGCTGCATGTGAAGCATAAAACTCTCGGGTCAAGTGGTTAGAAAATTCTCCAGAGCCGTCATTCATCCTTTCAAACTGGTGCAGCTGAAATATCCTTTAAATATCAGGGAATGATATGATATCTGCTAACACCACTCTAGTCTCAGGTATGATTGGTCGATTCTTAAAGGAAACCGACTTGTTCACAATTCTATTCTTGAAGAAGTTTTCGGACTAGTTCATAGTCCACATAGAACGGAAACAGTCAAACAATTGTTATCTCGCCGCGAAATCAAATTTATGGAGGTGAACATATTGGACCATTGTATCATCGGTGGTAATATCCTCCTACGATTCTACAACACCTTCCTCTTCCTGTGCTCTAGTTTCAGCTTCGGTTCCTACTGCAGGTGGAGGTGTAGTTGTATTTTTCTTAGAGCCGCTAGCAAACTCTGCATTACCTTGCTACCCGATTCCTTACCGCTACTGGAACTACTACCTTCCTCTTCAGATTTGGAAGGAGTGTTCTGGAGAATGGCCCTCGATGTACGGGCTCTAAAAGTTCGAGATGGTTGATCTTCAATGGTTGTATTTATCTGAACCTCAGAACTACTAGACTATATAGCGTTATCAGCTTCTGATTGAGAGGAAGTAGGTGCGGAATGTAGGGCTGCGAAATTTCTTCGGGGAGCCATAGTGCCTTAAAAATACAAAAAACCAATTAGTACGCAAATTAGTAAAATAACACACTCTCAGGTACTTAGACTTCCTTTGTGTAATTACAACGTGTCGCCTTGCCTTAAGAATGTCGTTACTCAATCTGTTATTGTGAAGGGCCATGGAAATGAAATAAAGAAACATAAATAAAAGTATTAATTTTTTTTATATGGGAGACAAGAGGGGTCGTGGTGGGTACGACGATCCATGAAGACTCTCATGAATAGGAGTTGGTGACTTGAATTGGTGGATCACTATAATGGAATGGATCACGGATGTCTTCACGGTTCGTGATGACCATCTTGACCCTCATCAGTGTGACCCCTATTTGGCAAGTGTGGTTCACGAGGGGTTTCACGATCCGTGGTTGGCCCCACGGTCTGTGAAGCCCATCCTGGACTTACACTTCCCCATTTTCCAATAACTTTTTCTCCAAAGTCAACCTATACCCAATTTCAACCATATGCCTCACAAAATCGCACTATTACAAGATCTCTTAGCCCACGAGTCCAACAAATCTACCAGCATCAAACAATCGCCATTCAAACAAGAACAATGTATACCTCCTATAAACATAACCACATGTACACGAGTGTAATCCCTCAATTTAAACAATTTTATTAGCAAATTCCACTTAAGGATACTTTTCGCTTACCCATGGGACTCAAGCACACACTAGTATCATCATTCAACAATAATTACTCAAAAATCCATCATATCCATACGTCAACAACTAGTTTCGCACAATTTCAACAAACCCACATACGAAAACTACCAATTTAAACAAACCCAGAACAATTTGGTATCAACAATGCGAGTTCATCACATAATCATTGTAAATTCGAACAATTTAAGTACTTCTAACTTGAATATTGATAAGATCAAACTTATAACAAGTTAAAGGAAGAACTTACTTCAAATTTGATCACAACTTTCGCCCTAAAAGAGAGAACTATGATTGTTGCTTCAATTTCTTGATACTAGAACTAGGGTTTCAAATCGATTGTGAATTTAGGAAGTTTTAGAGATTAGAACCATTTTTATGCCTTTAGGAACCGTTATGGAGGAAGAAAATAGGAAGAGAAAGCCAACCCTTGGCGCTTAAAGAGGTACATATACGTTTAATTTAATTTCCCTTTAGCGCGGGTTGGGTCAGGATCCAGTAGTGATGGGCTGTTGACGACGGACCGTGAAGTTGCCCATGAACGACACCACGGTCCGTAGAGGGGTTCGTGAATATTACTTGACAAGGTAAAACTTACCCGAGGATCACGAGAGGCTAGACGGTTAGTCCAAGGTCTTACAGACCGTGAACCCTTTCGTGAACCAATTTCCAGTAGCTTTCATATAAGGTAGGTGCTTGTGACGGGCCGTGAAGTTGCCCGTGAAAGGGACCACAACCTGTGGGACTGCTTGTAAAGGGCTTCCTGCACCCAATTCTGCTTTTTTTGTTTTAGGCCTTCCTGCACACATCAACACCCATTGACTTTATAAAAATAAAGAAAAATAAGAAAAAGTAAACTACCTATTATAAGTAAAATCTTGGGTTGCCTCCCCAGTAGCGCAGAATTTAACGTCGCGGCGCGACGCAGGTTACTTGATTACTCAGACTTCATCAAGCTTACATTCCTCCACTATTTTCACTTCTTCTGGAACACCCAAGTATGTCTTGATTCGCTGACCATTGGCTTTGAACCTCTCACCCTTTTCATTCTCAAGCTCAATAGCACCCGACTGGAATACCTGAGTTACCTTAAAAGGCCTAGACATTTGGATCTCAATTTCTAAGGAAACAGATGAAGTCTGGAGTTGAAAAGTAACATCGAGTCACAAAGAGTGAAGGTTCTTTTTGCAATATGCTTCTCGTGATACAACTTAATCCTCTCCTTGTACAGTGCATACCTCTAATATGCTCTCAAACAGAACTCATCCATCTTATTTATCTGATCCAGTCTCAGGTTTTCAGTTTCACTCCAACTAAGGTTCAGCTTCTTTAAAGCCTATAGTGCCTTATGCTCAAGCTCAACCGGCAAATGATATGCCTTTCCAAACACCAATTGATATGGAGACAGACCAATAGGAATCTTGAAAGTTGTCTGTTATGCCCGTAGATCATCATCTAACTTTCTTGCCCAAACTGTCCTGCTGGCATTCACTGTTTTTGCCAAAATAGCCTTTATTTCCCTATTATATACCTCCACTTGGCAACTGGTCTGCGGGTGATAAGGTGTTGCCACCTTGTGCTGGTTAACCCCATATTTAGCCAAAACAGCACTGAATACCTTATTATAAAAAGGGAACCACCATCACTGATGATTGCTCTAGGAGTGCCAAACCTTGAGAAGATATTCCTCTTCAGAAACCCAACAACACTTTTACCATCTTTCTGAGGCAGAGCAACTGCCTCAACCCATTTGGACAAATAGTCCACGGCCATAAGTATATATGTTTTCTCGTAGGAGTTCACAAATGGGCCCATGAAATCAACTCTCCACACATCAAATAGCTCCACCTCCAGAATGGGTGTCATTGGTAGTTCGTGGCGACGAGAGATGGCGCCTTGCCGCTCACATACATCCCAACTCTTAACTATATCCATTGCATCCTGTTGAATTGTAGGTCAGTACTACCTACTCTAAAATACCTTGTGGGCTGTCTGAGCACCTCCATGATGGATACCCACTGGAGAGGTGTGACAAGCATCTAAAATATGTAGCATCTCAGCCTTAGGGATGCATCACCTATTGATATTATTAGCACACAACCTGTAGAAATAGGGTTCATCCAAAAAATACTTACCCACGTCATGTAGGAACCACTTTGTTTGCTGAAATGTCAACTCCTCTGGCATTAAGTCACTAACAAGAAAGTAAGCAAAGTCAGCATACCAAGGAATAAGATCAAGAGTTGCAGCTAATACTTGCTCATCTGGGAACGAGTCATTGATTTCTAGTTCAAGTTCCTCTTTCTTTTCAACATCAAACCTAGATGGGTGATCAGCCACCTGGTTTTCACAATGTCTTCTATCCTTGACCTCAAAGTCAAATCCTGAAGCAGCAACACCCATCTAATCAATCTTGGCTTTGAATCCTTCTTTTTCATGAGATATCTCAGAGCTGCATGATCTGTGTGGACTATCACCCTAGTACCCAACAAGTATGCCATGAATTTCTCAAACGCATATACCATAACCAGTAGTTCCTATTTAGTGACTTTGTAGTTTCGATGTGCTCCATTTAGTGACTTGCTAGCATATTAGATCGGATGAAACATCTTGTTGCACTTTTTCCCCAACACAACTCCTAAGGCAGTACCACTAGCATCGCACATTACCTCAAATGGTTTAGCCCAATCTAGCCAATGATCACTGGGGAAAAAATCAGCTTCTCCTTCAGGCATTCAAAAAGCTTTTAGTCATGCCTCATCAAAGGCAAATTTCACCTCCTTCTCCAAAAGCTTGCACAAGGGATGTGCAATTTTCAAGAAGTTCTTGATGAATCGCCTATAAAATTCGGCATGTCCTAAAAACCTTCGAATACCTTTAACACAAATAGGGGGAGGCAAATTTTCAATCACCTCAATTTTAGCTTTGTCTACCTCGAATCCCTTTAGGGATACCTTGTGACCAAGGACTATACCTTCCTTGACAATGAAATGGCACTTTTCCCAGTTTAGCACTAGATTGGCCTCCTCACATATCTGTAAAGACTTGCTAAGATTGAACAAATAGTCATTAAAAGTATCACCTACCACTGAAACGTCGTCCATGAATACCTTTAGAGTATCCTCTACCATGTCCGAGAAGATGGACATCATACACCTCTGGAAATTTGCTGGTGCATTACATAGTTCAAATGGAATGCGTTCGAAAGCAAAGGTGCCATAAGGACATGTAAAAGTGGTATTTTCCTGATCCTCACGTGCTATTAATATCTGGTTGTACCTTAAAGTATCCATAGAGGAAACAGTACCACCCTTTTCTAGCCAACCTGTCAAGCATCTGGTCCATGAATGACATTGGGAAGTGGTCCTTCAAAGTCCAGTTGTTCAACTTTTTGTAGTCCATGCAAACTCGCCATCCAGTGACTGGTCTCTGCAGGATCAACTCGTTCTTTGCATTGACCACCACTATCATACCACCCTTTTTGGACACATATTGCACTGGGCTGACCGAATGACTTTGAAAAATGGGGTACACAACCCCAACATCTAACCACTTTATGATCTCCTTTTTAACCACCTCTTGCATTGGTGGATTTAACCTCCTCTGGTGTTCTATGCTTGGGTTGTTGTCCTCCTCAAGTTTGATCTTATGAGTTCAGATACCCAGGGGTATCCCAATGATATCATCAAGGGTCCACCCAATTGCTCGTTTATACCTTATCATAACTTTACTCACAGCTTGTACCAATTAATCATTCAAATTTGCAGCCAAGATCACAGGCCAAGTATTGTTAGTACCAAAAATACATACCTCAGGTGACTAGGTAATTGTTTCAACTCCAGCATAGGCGGCTCCTCAAGGGATGGTTTTTCTGGAGGACTTGACTTGTTTTTCATATTCAGGTCTAGTTTCTTTGGAGCATAAGAATGTGCTCCTATGCCTTGTTGAGCATTCACGGTCTTCACATAATCAATCCAAAAATCAACTTCAAAGTTCATCAACACGGCTGCTAATGTTTTGACAGCCAACATTTCCTTAATAGTCGCTCTCATCTCTACTTCGTCAAAGGCCTCTATTGCAGACACCACATTCATGTCTTGCGACTGCTTCATTGACCTGCAAATTTTAAACTTTACCTCTTCCTTGTTGAGTCTAAATTTCAGTTCTCCAATCTCAACATTAACCAATGTTTGTCTTGTGGCCAGAAATGGTCTTCCCAAAATTATGGAAACGACAAAATCCATTTCGCAATAAAAAATAACAAAGTCTGCCAGAAAGATGAAAGTGTCCACCGTTACAAGCACATCACATAAGATCCCCACAGGTCACTTCACTGATCTATCAGCCATGATCAACCTCATTTTTGTGGGTTTTGGAACTTCTAAGCCCAGTTGCTTGTAGATAGCCAGCGGCATCAGATTTATACTGGCACCTAAGTCACACAAGGCATTTGCAAACTCAAATGATCTGATGGTTCATGGTATGGTGAATGCATCCGGATCATCCTTCTTCTGTACCAGAGATCTAGTGGCAATAGTACAGTAGTGATGAACATTGTTAGTTAAATCAAAACTTACAGCTATTTTCTTCGTGACCAAGTACTTCATGAACCTAGCATATCTAGGCATCTGCTTTAGGGATTCCACCAGTGGGATGTTCACTGATAGTTGTCTTAGCATAGTTATGAACTTAGCAAATTTCCTATCTTCAGCTTTCTTTTTAAGCTTCTGAAGGAACAAAAGAGGACGTCTTGGTATCTGTCGTAAAGGCATAGTTACCTCAACATATCTTCCAGCTAGGGGCACATACACACAACGACGATCATTCATGTCACCATCTCTATTCTGCCCATTTTCCTTCTCTCTATTTGTTGGCCTGTCATACTGTCCTTCCCTGGAATAGTTTCGACTTGCATTTTCAGAATTATAACCTTAGTTTCCCGAGTTATAATTTCGAAAACCTCATTGGTTGCCTAAGTATTTAGCTTCCTTATCTAGATTGATATCCTGATCTTCATACATGTTTGGGGTCCCTATAGTATTCACCTTCTCAGAACCCTCCATGATGTGCTTTGTGAGCAGATCCATCATCTTGATTTGTTTCTTCATCTCTTCCCCTTTGTTCAGCTGATATCCCAAAGGTGACTCCCATATCTTTCACTTTAGCCTTCTTGGTGTGCCATTCTTTATTATTCTTTGCCACTTCATCCATTAGCTACATGATTTCAGCAAAAGGCTTCCTTATGAATGATCCACCACAAACTGCATTAACAACAGGCTTAGTAACATAATTAAGTGATATATAAAAGGCTTGTTCCAAATGTCTCTCAGTGAGACCATGGTTTGAACACTCTTTTAGATTCTTGCTGAATCTCCACAAAGTATCATGCATTGGCTCCCATGGTAGTTGCTTATGTGCACTTATTTCATCTTTCATTTGCAACTCTTTTGATTCAGGATAGAATCGTTCCAAGAAAGATTCATTCAAGTCATTCCAGGTTCTAATCGATTCATTCGAAATCTTATTGAGCTAATTTGTAGCCTCCCCAGTGAAAAAGAATGAAAATAGCCTCAACCTTATGGTTGTCTGACTCACCCCAGAATTTCCTGTGATTTGCATATAGCCACGAAGTTCATTAGTTGTTGATTTGCATCATCACCAGCTGCACCTCTGAACATACCTTCCAAATTTAGCAACTTAATCATTGTGTTGCTGATAGTAAATTTTACACCTGGAGGTAGTACATGTAATACTATTGCTCCGGTGGCTCCAACTCCGTCCAAATCTAAGTCATCCTCTTCGAACATTATGTGAGCTGGATGATGTACTCGACTCCTTGGAGCTAGTGGTTGGCGGTGGGGAGGAACTATTTCTTCTACTCCTGGATGTTCATCCACCACCCTAGGTGGGTTGTTCACTATATTTTGTTGAGCACCTCTTGCAGCGGTCTGAGCTTCAAGTTCAAATTGTTGCTTTTGTGCCTCAAGTTCGTGTGCATTCACCATTTTGCAGAGGCTTTTTCGATGTTCCGGGTTGTAAGGAATCAATGGAGCTCCCTTACTTTTAGTATTTGGCATACACAGTCGAACTCACATGTAATAGACACAGACAAAGAACAAGACGTAAATTTAGGAAATATAACTACGCTTTGAATAAAAGTTAGTAAAAAACATATGAATTGAAATTCCCTTGAAGCGGCGCCAAAATTTGATACGTCCAAACTTGCACTTCAATTAGGAAGTATAAACGGTTGTAGTCAATTATAGAACTCAACGTGAGTTGAGGTAGATCCCACAGAATTTCTTAGTAGAAATGATTTCACTGTCGCGTTTACCCAAATGTGGTTATTATTTCCTAGAGAAAATAATTATAGAATGTAGAATGGGTTTAGTTGTAAATTTATAATAACCAAGATTGTTAAACAAGATCTGGATTAACAATTAACAGAGTGTTGATTTTTAAGTTGTTTTGATAATTAAATGAAACTAGGATTGTGTTCCCCATAACTGTAACAGCCTGTATTATGCATATGATAGTTCTATTCATGTGATACTTGGCATAGCCTTATGGGATAGGTGATGGACCATGTTTCTTAAATAATTAGTGTTGGTTTAAACTAGCTAGGAAGGTGATGTAATACCTTGCACGTTTCAGCATCTGTACTGCAGGTTAACTCTGACGGAAGTATTTAAACTCGAGACAGTAAGGTGGTAATTGAGCTTAAAGTTGAAAGTTAAGTGCTAAGTTAAAGCAAAAGGGATTAATATTTAGAAAGTGGAATAAAATAGTGAGCTGCTTGCTTGGCTTAATTAAGCTACTAGGTGCATCACCTACTTAAGCTATATGGATCTAGTTAAAAAGGCCAAGGTTTATGGATCAGATTTGGGTCTATGCTAATGGACTCACTTGAGGCCCAAACTAAGTTAAATAAAATTTACAAGGCCCAATGTAAGTTAAGCCCAATTAAGGAAAAGGGCAAGTAGGTGAATCACTGATGAGTCCACAAATTGGACTCATTTAGGGCTATATTTTGAGTGAATTACTGTCCTCAAATGCATATTTTGTCTCAATATCTGATGAAAACCCTTAAGTTTCAGGTATTTGGAGTTTGACGGAAAACAAGAACACAACTTAGCAAAAAGGAACAAAGGCAGCTGAAAGAACGAACAAATGAAGATCTGAGAATCGCCGAACCCATTCGGCTAGTCGCCAAAAGGTCTTATCCTCGCTTTTTGTTCCAGTGTGTTGATCCCTGAAAGAAAGGATCAAATTGGCGGTGAAAATAAGCAGTCGGCGTGTCGTCGAGTAGTTTCGCGAAGCAATACTATGTCTTACAATGATCCAAAACATGACGATGCTGAAGGTTAGAGCAAGACGGCAATGAAACCTACCAAAGGACGGTTCACCGAGTTGATCGGCAATCTCGACTAACGACGCCGAATGATTCGCTGCAGCACAGATTTTTAAAAACTATAAATACTCGTTGAGAGTTGTAGCTTAACATCAGATTTTTAATATGGAAAATTTTAACAAAGAATTTTGAGTTCTAACTTTGGAGAGGGTTTTGAAGAACCTGGAGATTCAAAGGGTTTCAACTCCAAGAATTTAGACTTGGGTCTTGTGAATTCTTTACTCTCTGTTTGTTCTGAGACTTAAATCGTATATCCATTTGAATGCAAACTCATATTGCTATAAATCTCTATCTCTTTTACATGTCTAGCTAAAACCCCAATTCTTAGGGTGTGATTTTGTGAAAATGGGTTAGATTATTTGTTTGGTCTTGCTTGTTGATGGTTTATTTATTGTGTAAATGTGATTTCGTTTAGTAGTTGTGGTGGAACTTAATGAAATTGTAGTTGCAAATACGATTTCACCTTTGTGTTATCGGCTTGCTCGAGAGAGAGGTCGTAAAACTAAGACTACTAAATTGATGGCCAGTGGGATTGGGTTGAGATGAGGTTCTGCTCGAGAGAGTGAACCCTAGTTCTTCTCCCACACACTCAGCTTGAGAGAGTGAGTGGGCTAAGGTGGAGATTGTTCTTCATGCGGCAACTCGGTGTTCGAGAGAACCGTGTTGATTCGGGGTAAGTTGCTTGAGAGAGAATTTACCCCAACTATAGTCTAGCCTAGTCACAAATATTCAACAGATTTATTATCAAAAGCAAATACCCAATAGTTTAGTCTATCTCGTATTTCTATCACATCCCAAGAATCCCTTTTCCTTCATTAGTAATCTTTGCATTTTTGCTGTTTTTGCTTACTTGTCACAAACCCCCATTGATAATTGACGCTTGCATCACCCCTTAGATTTAACATATTTATATTCGATAATGTTTTTAGCTATGACTAATTAGAACTTAATTTTATATTTCTATTAATTCTTAAGCCCACTACCTAGGGACTCGACCCCAACCCTTGGTTGGGTTACTTTACTATTGTACGAGACACTTGTATTGGAAGTTGTGTCTTGATTATGCAAACATCAGAATGGCGCCGCTGCCGGGGAGTGGTGTTAGTTGAGAATTTTTAGTTACGTTGAATTTTATTCTTGTTAATTATAGTTGAACTTACTTAATTTTTAGTTTTGGTTTTTGTGTTGCTGTTTTGAACAGAAAAATTGAGCATATCTGCTAGCAACTGTGACCCAATAGACCACCCTCCTCTAAAATTGATGAATCTAAGGGATAACATCCTAAGTTTCAATAACTTGGAGGGTGAGTCAGTTTATGAGTTGTGGCAAAGGTTTAAGGCTCTCTTGCAGCAGTGCCCGACTCATGGAATTCCATATAAGATTCTTCTGGAATGTCTCTACCCAGAGCCGGAAGAGGGGTTGCCTTATGAAAGTGAGGCAAACCCCATTAATGGAACTTAAGTGGGGACTTGCGTCGTGCCACGACGTTAACTAAGGCGCTACTTGGGAGGTATCCCAAGACCCCTTATCGCTTTATTTTTTCTTTAAGAAATAATGGTGTGTTGTTTGTGTAGGTCGAAGTGGGAAAGTTGTTGAAAAATGTAGATTGGTGAGCAAAAGGTCCAGTCGGCACATAGCCGAAGAGGTCATCGACCTCGACCCAGACCGTTGTTGGACTCAAGACAATTTTACATTGGAGTCTGTAAAAGTCGGCGAGCCCAGGAAATTAATGGCAAATTGCCAACTAGGTCAGCGATCCCGATCTAATCTGCCGTTTGGATCCCTACATCAACTAAGGGTCCTGTAAAACTTGGCAAGGTAAGTGACGACTCGGCGTGTCACCAAGTGGGTCGGCGAGCACGACTAATGTCACCGAATGGGCGAAAACCGGATGGTTTCTTAAAAGGCCAAAGGTTTAAACATTCAAACTCTTCACGTTTCCTCACTTTCAATCATCACAAACTGACACCCGCACCTTAGTTTCTATAACTTTGCTATTTTAAAGTATTTTAGTCATTGATTTGTGTTCGGAGTAGATTACATTGCCACCTAGCATTTCAAAAGTAATTTAATCGGCATCTAAGGTTGGTTTTCCGAACCCCGAATTTATTTTTAGCAATTTTGTACTCATTTGCAATGATCTTAACTTAGTGATGTGTTCTGGGCCTCTCTGATCTTAATTGTGTTTGCTTATGCCTGTGAAAATCTTGCATGTAGTGTTTATACTGTTAAAATCCTGTATTTTTGTGCCTTAAAATCGGCTCAATCTTGTGGGGTTGTGCTTGCATGTTGTTGAGTCTAGCAGGGAGAAGTCTGAGTATCTCGATATATGGTAAAGACCAATATTGTCATGCCACCCCGGAAAAGAGAACGGGATATCACAATAAATGAAGGGGGGTCAAATCCTTCCAAGAAAGGAAGACAAGAACCTCCACTTGTAAATAAAGGCAAGGGCTAGAGGCCCATTTCTGACAGGGATACTACTCCCCGAGCCCCCTATATTCCTTCATGGGCCCGAGGATTCTATGCAGTTGTGCAGGCCTTTTTGGCGGATACACCCTTGGCAGCTCCTAGTGGGTCTGGTACTGCTGTTTCTTCTGAGGTGACTCCGGGTACTAAGACCCAAGTCCAGACCGATAAATCGGGAACTTATGCCCAGCCAGATGGAGCTACTGCTTAGACAGGATCCCCTGTTTACCTCCCTCTCTGTCTTTATTTCTTTTCACTTTTGGATATTTTTATTTGCATTTAAGGACAAATGTTTTTTATTTGTGGTGGGGTGAGGCCCAACTTTGTGTGATGTTAGTGTCTTCTGCTTTGTTTATCTATTTGAGCTTTGTGCTAAATTTGTGTTACACTGCTTTTTGTGGAAGGTTTGAGCTTGTGGCTCTTTGCTTTTAAATTATAAATGATTTTTGACCCATCCAAAAAATGAATTTTTTTTCCACCCCTTCTGTGTTGAATGTGATTATTCTCTTGCAAATTTGAGTATCGCTTTCGATCAATACCGATGACTTGAATAGTGCTCATAATCAAACAAACATGAATGTGCGGCTACGATGAGGCCAAATGAAGTTGCATAGACAATATGTGAACTCTTTGCATCTCGTTGTGACTAGCCAGTTATCGAATCGAGTCTCTTGTGATGATCGTTGCACACTAGCGAAAGTGTGGAGTCTTGTTTGACTTTGGTGTCAATGCCTTGTGTGATGAGCTTACTGTGAACCATGCATGATAACACCAAGAATTTGCCCCGTTGGTCCGGTGTTCTAAGTAAGGCTATCTCTTGATATGATCATAGGAAACTTCGAAGAATGTGAGACAATTTGACATATACCTCTTTTGTGGCCTACCTTGTGAGTGTCTGAACCTCTTTTGAACACCCCTTGAGCCTTACCTTTCTTTGGAAGAAACTTGATGAAAACATGACCTCCCTTAATCCACTACCTATAATCCTCTTGATTTGTGGTTGATTGAAAAGCCTAAGTTAGGGGTGTGGTGAAAAGACAAGGCAAGTCAAGAAGTGCAAGAAAAATCTCCTTTAACCAATGGTTTTGACAAAAATGGAACCCCTCTAGACAAAAAAGAGAGAGAAGAGAAAAGAAAAGAATGAAGAAAAAGAAAAAGTCATGGAATAAAGTACAAATGAAATGCGGTTTCTGAACAATCCATGGAAAGTGAATAATGGGATGACTTATGAGCACTAAACAAAATGATGAAAGAAGAGGAAAGTAAGTGTTGTGAGCACCACATTTCATGAGAATGAAAGTCACTTAACCTAAATGACCATACATTTGCACTCAGCACCAGTACAAGCCTTGGAAAGACCTTTTTGATCTTGAGTGAGCTGAAGCAAGTGTCGATTGAAAAATACGGGCAAACCTATGGGTGAAGTCATGCATTATGTTCATCTTTGGGTGTGTGAACATTGCATTTGATTCCGAAACTTTAAATTGTTGAACCATTGTGTGTGAATATGGAATCATTCTTTGTGTGAGGGCATTTGAACACTTTAGTTGAGCTTGAACTTGCATTTGAAGCAAGTATGGTGAGCTTGAGATTCTTTGATAATGGTGTGTCTCAACTTGAAACTTTTAGTACACATTTGATCTTCGCATGAGTAAATTGAGTCTTGTGTGTGCATTCATGATTGAGTCTTGTGTAGCACTGTTCGAGACATCCTTTTTGAACTGCCGAACTTGAGTTTTACTTGAGGACAAGGAAAAGTTTAAGTTGGGGGTGTTGATGAGTCCAATAATTGGACTCATTTAGGGCTATATTTTGAGAGAATTAGTGTCCTCAAATGCATATTTTGTCTCAATATCTAATCAAAACCCTTAAGTTTCAGGTATTTGGAGTTTGAGGGAAAACATGGACACTACTTAGCTAAAAAGGAAAAAAGGCAGCTGAAAGAACAAAGAAATGAAGTTCTGAGAATCGTCGAACCCATTCGGCGAGTCGCCAAAAGGTCTTATCCTCACCTTTTGTTCCAGTGTGCTGAGCCCTGAGAAAAAGGATCAAATCGGCGGTGAAAAAGAGCAGTCGGTGTGTCGTCGAGCAGTTCTGCAAACGGTACTATGTCGCCCAATTATCCAAAACACGATGATGCTGAAGGATAGAGCAGGATGGTGATGAAACCTACCAAAGGATGGTTCGCTGAGTTGATCGGCGATCTCGACTAACGATGCCAAATGATCTGCTGCAGAACAGATTTTTAAAAGCTATAAATATTCGTTGAGAGTTATAGCTTAACATCAGATTTTTAATATAGAAATTTTTAACATAGAATTTTGAGTTCTAAGATTGGAGAGGGTTTTGAAGAAATTGAAGATTCAAAGGGTTTCAACTCCAAGAATTTGGACTTGGGTTTGGTGGATTCTTCACTCTTTGCTTGTTTTGAGACTTAAATTTTCATGCCCATTTGAATGCAAACTTATATTGGTATAAATTTCTATCACTTTTACATGTCTAGCTAAAACCCCAATTCTTGGGGTGTGATTTTGTGAATATGGGTTAGATTATCTGTTGGGTTTTGCTTGTTGATGGTTTATTTGTTGTGTAAATGTGATTTCGTTTAGTAGTTGTGGTGGAACTTAATGAAATTGTAGTTGCAAATATGATTTCACCTTTGTGTTTTCGGCTTGCTCGAGAGAGAGGTCGTAAAACTAAGACTACTAAATTGATGGCCGGTGGGATTGGGTCGACATGAGGTTCAGCTCAAGAGAGTGAACCCTAGTCCTTCTCCCACACACTCAGCTCAAGAGAGTGAGTGGGCTAAGGTGGAGGTTGTTCTTCATGCGACAACTTGGTGTTCGAAAGAAACCGAGTTGATTCGGGGTAAGTTGCTCGAGAGAGAATTTACCCCCACTATAGTCTAGCCTAGTCACAAATATTCAACGAATTTATCATCAAAATCACGTACCCAATAGTTTAGTCTATCCCGTATTCCTATCACATCCCAAGAATCTCATCTCCTTGATTAGTACTCTTTTCATTTTTGTTGTTTTTGCTTACTTGTAACAAACCCCCATTGATAATTGACGCTTGCGTCACCATTTAGATTTAACATGTTTATATTCGATAATGTTTTTAGCTATGACTAATTAGAACTTAATTTTATTTTTCTATTAATTCTCATTCCCACTCCCTTGGGACTCGACCCCAACCCTTGGTTGGGTTACTTTACTATTGTACGATCGTAGACACTTGCATTGGAAGTTGTGTCTTGATTACGCAAACATCAATCACCTACTTTGATCTTTTGAGCAGCTTGATTTACATAAGCAGGTGCATCACCTACTTGACCAATTAGTGTCTGAAAATGAAGCTAAAAAGAAGGAAGTTCCAGAGGATATTCTTAAAGGTGAAGAAAGCTCAATATAAGATAAATATTGGCAGCTATTTTCACTCCATTTAAACACGTAAATTGAGAATTAACACCAGCTCTCTCTCTCTTTTCTCTTAAGGATTAAAACACCGGCCTTATATTTCTTCTAGGGTTCTTGAAAAAACTCTCATCTTTGCAAGAAAAGGTAAGTGAAAACACTTATGGATTTAGCTTAATTCTCCCGTGGATGATTAGGAAAACATGATATTCATGCTCAAGTATAAGTAAAAAGGCAGAATGTTTCCACAAGTTACTACTCACTTTCCTTGATTATTAAGATATTTTCTCTTTTTCCTTGGTTTAAGTGTGAAGGGAAGTTGAAGTTCTAGAAGATTCCAAGTTAAAAGGGAAAGTTCCATAAATTGAGGTAAAGTGACTGCTCTTTTTTGTCCTCCTTATGCATGAGTTTGGATGAAGAATTACATGTGTGTTGTTATTAAGAACTCAAGGGATGGTGAGTTCAATATTTGGTTGCTATGATAAGGAACATATTGGGTTGTTTTATGTGTATATGTGGGGACTGCATGGTTGATGTTGGGGAAAGGTGTGAATATTTTATTTGGAAATATAGGAGGGTGTGGTGATACACCACCAAACTGAATGTTGTGTAGGCCCGCTACTGGACTACCATTTTTGTGAGGTTTAGTAGCCAAATGTGTTGATTAGCTACTAATACTAGTTTTACTTATTTCATTGTAGATTAATATTCTGAAAGGGGGAAGGTTAATTCCTAGTAATATCGGAGTTATACAACAAGATATGTAAGGCTATTCGATTCCATATTCTTTCGCATGAAATCTAATAATTGTGATTAATATCGACAAAGTGAGTTTCGTAAGCTCTATTCCTAGTTAAGGAAACATGGTGGCAGTGTACGATCTCCAATACAGCTAATAATATTTTTCCCCTTCCTAGTGTGTCGAATCACCTCATTATATGTTCATTACTCTACAATTGTATAATTATCTTCCTATGTGCTAATATAGAAATGGTATTCGCAACAACAAGCTTGGTAAATTCTCCTCTTAGTCAATTGAAGTTAGTTGTGCCATTTAAGTTCATAAGTAAATGCATTGATGTTACATAGCTCCTTACGTCATTGTTACTGCCTTGGAGTCATTATTTTCATATCTTCTACTACTGGTCTATGGTTCCAAATCTCAAAAATGGTTATGACCACCGAAACAACAATCTCGAAGATTAAAGAAACTAAGTGAAGCAATCTGTATAATTAAGGGTGGCAGCCCAGGGGAAAATGCCTAGCATGGGTCGATCCCAATTGGTATAGAAGGGTGGCAGCTCAGGGGCAAAAGCCTAGCATGGGCTGATCTAAATTGGTATAGAAGGGTAGAAGCTCAGGGGCGAAAACCTAGCCTAGGCCGATCCTAATTTGTGTAATAATGAGGACCGCATCCCAGGGGTTAAAATACCTAGCATGGGTCATCCTCTTCTACCAATGATCAGCTGGTCATTTGTATCACATGCCTTATAAAGCTCATAACACACAAAAAAGTAAAGAAACAAATGTAACATACATCATCCCACAGAACTAAACAAATGTGGTCTTTTGTTCTGGTCTATGCATTTATATATTGAGACTTGACTTCATTAAAGCCCCTGATTTACACCTACTATTGCCTTACATATTAAGTACATTTTTTTCGTACCGATGTCCCTTACGGGGACGCTGCATTTCATGTTGCTGGCACAGGTACTCCAGCTAGTAGACCTCTTTAGTAGGAGCACAGGTACTCAACTGCTATTGGTGAAGCTCCAGGTTGATTCGGGGCTTACCGATTCTTTGGCACCTATTTTGTTACTGTATGATAGTTAAGGGTAAGGCGGGGTCTTGTCCCACCCTAATCTAAGGTTTTCTATCTTTTAGAGGCTTTGTAGACTAATGTATATAGTTCTGCGTCTTGTCTCTTAACAAGTTGTGGCCTCAACGGCCAAGTCTTGTATATAAGTTTTGGATCTACTTATGTTGGTTGGTATTGCTGCATCCCATGTGAACTTGTCATAACTTTAAGATTGTCATTGTTATATGCGTAGTAAGCACATGTTACATGTTGGTTCTCTCAGGCCTTTAGGGCATCAAGTGCCTATCCATCTTAATGTGATTTGAGGTGTGACAATAACGGTGCATCTAGTGTTCTTTCGTAAATGAGTTTCAAGCAATTAATCTATGCAAAATACAGGTGAGTCAGATATCTCTAATACGTCTCACTCTAATTAGATAACTTTCACTCAAGTCTTCTCGATCCTAGAGTGTCAACAAGTTTTACTCTCGCTTATAATAGTGTTAAAGTTCTCTTCTCTCTTCTCTCGAACTTTGACTCCAATTCATCAGGTTAATTCAGATTTTTCCTAACTATAACTTTTCTCTCGAACAAATAACAGATACAAGCTAACTCTAATGTGTCCACTCATTAGAATACATGAATATCGAAAAGTGAATTATGCTTTGCAAATATAAATCGCCTTCTACTCGTCTTACGAAATTACACTTAGATTTCTTTCATAGATCCCACAATCCCTGTTGTGATATTTAGTCACCCATGATTTCAAGTAAACACACAGAAATAAGTATGAAAACATGATGAGAAAGTACTTACAAAAATATGCAAAATCAATAAGCACTTGATACTTCCAAACCGAAAATTCAACTTTGAAACTTGATTCAATGTTAATTCTTCAAAACCAAAGCTAAGAATAATTCAAACTTCATTGCTCATTCCAGATATGACGAGATAAAAACAAAAAACGACCTAATTTATTCAAGTCAAAGGCTTTACGGTCCGTGAAGCCTGCCGTGATCTATACTTGGCCCAAACAAAATGTAAGTCATCAAAGCCTGTACACTAGATCCACTTCACGATCACCACCACGGACCGTGATAAGGACCAGGGCCGGTGAGGCTTTCCGTGGTCTTCACTTGGTCGACATTACACTTCATATTCTCAAGACCTAAGCACTGGATTCACTCCACGATCACAACCACAGAACGTTGTGAGGACCACAGTCTATGAGGTCGTCCGTGGTCTTTACTTGGTCCACCAAAAATTCAATTCCTCTATGCCTTCTCACTGGTCGTAATTCACAAGCCATATTATGATCAGTCATGATTTTCACGTGTAACACCCCGGAAATTCTATGACTTAAGTTAGAGCCTCATCTTATGAATAGTGACTTAAAAATGGTTAAAATGATGTTTATAAACCTAAAATAATGTAATTGACTTGGTTTGGAAGAGTAAAAGTCTAAATGTCAAGAAACGACCACGACGTCCGGAAAATAAAGAAGAATGTGTTCTAGTATGTCCTTAGGTTTTGGGCAGGTTTGGGAGTGTCGTAAAATGGTATAATCCAGTGAAAAGGTTTAAAATAGGTAAATATATTCTCCTAGGGTCAAAACTTTTGAATATGATGCCCCGGGGCCACCCTAAGGGTCCCCGAAGAGGACCCCAACTTTAGCCAAGCAAGCTGCCAAGGCAGCTTGCAGATTGCACTTGGAGGGAATAGCTGCGCGTCGCACACTTGCTCCCCCAAGGAGCAAAAATCCAATTCGCGATGCGGTCGTGTCGCAGACTCTCCTGTCTCGAAATTTAATTCCAAATATCTTCAGGGAACAGCTCAGTGTCGCGGACTTGTTCCGCGACGAAAATACAGAAATTCAGAAATCTATTTTACTTCATTAAAGAGTCCATTTAAGTAAGGGGTATTTAGGGTACTTTAGGGGACGTGTATATAATGATTTTTTAAGTCAATTTACCTCACTTCTATCACTCAAACACAAAACCCCAAAGATCTAAACCTAAAGTTCCTCCTTCTCTCTACTCTCTCTCTCTTCTCAAGAACTCCATTGAAGAAGATTGGAGCTTCAAGAAGAAGACTAACTCTCCAAGGTTTCAACTCGGATTTCGTGGTTAATTCGTCAATAAGATATGGTTGCTTATCACTCTTGGGATTCCTTTCCCCAAGAGGCCCCTTCAAGATGAATTTCAAAATCTCTAATTTCTAGGTTTCAATCCAAAAATGCGGGTCTTTTTTCTAAATTGAAATTGATGTTATAAACTGACTTTGATTGATGTTATACAAACAAATATGGATGAATTTATGTTGTATTGGTGGTTTCTTGAAGAATTCCCCATGAGACCCATGTTTCTCCTTCTTTTCCTAATTCTAACCCTAGTTGTGTTGGATATTAATTGAAGGTTATGAATTGAATGTGATGTGAAATTAGGGTTGAGTCTTTGAATGAAGCCTTGAAGGCTATGAAGGGACTATGTCAATTGCTTATATTGATGTTGATTATGTATTACTTCATGAACTTCCTTGTATTATGTATTGGTTATGAATTGTGTGGTAATTGAAGTATGGAGGACCCATGAAGGGAAAGAATGTATGAAGGTTGGTTCTTCTTTGAACTCAAGTATGAAAGGTGAATTACTTAGATTGTAATGATGCTATACCTAATGTGTTGTTGTGGTGTTGATGACCTAGTTTCCTCATCCTTAACCCTCTACACTTGAATTAGCTATGAAGTATGTATGTATGTATGTTATGGTATGATTGCTATATGATTGAAAGGTAGTTCTCATGATTGTAGTGTAATGTAAAGTGAAAGGTTTACTCACTTGCTAAGTGTGTCTACAGTGAAAGGATTGTTAGTCACTTATGAACACATATGAGCTATTATGGTAAGATGTCTACATAAGAGTCTAGTAAAGGCTAATGTGAAATTATGTGATGACTAAAGATGATTACTAAAGGGAATTAGATGCTTAGCACCGAAAGGGCATGTAAATGAGATGGGGGTCTCACGTTTAGTAAGTCTGGCTCCCCACATGGGTTTCCTCACATTTAGCAAGTCCGGATTACCTACTCTATGTATTGTCTCATGAGATGGAAACCCCCACGTTTAGTAAGTTTGGGTTTCTAGAAGCAATCTCCTTCACCCTTAACTATGTGCCCACATAGGACTCTAGCTTAGTGGATCCACCTAGATAGCTATGTATGAATGGTTACACCTTAGGCAAGTGTTAACCCTCTCTTTTCGGTGTGGGAGTAGAACACTGAATTCCATGTAGCTCTCATGGTCTATCTCGGTTATTGCAATATTTCCCTAATGTAAAAGTAAATGAAGGTATGAAAGGTGTGAACTCTTACTAGGGCTTTCTTAAGGGTTTCTACATAGTGTAAGGGAGGGTATGGGACTTCTCTTGCACATTGCACTTGTGGGATCCTAAGAGATGGTTGTAGTAGTGTTATCTTATGATTATGATTATAATGACTTATGTATGTTGAAGCTATGTTATGTATGATCATTATGAATGTGATAAATTATGATGAAATATGATCTTATGAACGTATGCATGAAGCTTGGGCCGTTGAGGATTCAATCTTACTTCTCAAGACACTTGGAGTTGCTTCCCCAAGTTGGTGAGTCCTCAAGTCCGAGGAAAAGACCTATTGATCTAGCTTCTATGTTAGTTCTTTGCTTATGTTGAAAGATATTGTTGTACTTCCTATTTTCAAGACTTCTTATTGATGTAAGGGCTAAGTCCCATTTTCGATACTTCTATGTCTAGATGGTGCATTGTGACGAAGTTAGATTCTATTTTTCATATATGAAGTGAAGTTGAACTTCCAAAGTAAAAGTTTTAAATTTTCTGTGATTTTATTCTATGATACATGTTATGATGAATGCTAAGGGCTTGTATAAGACCTCTTCGAGGTCGAACGGTAACGACTAGGGGGTGCTCTCGGGTCGTTACATCACGGCCCGTTAGACTGTCTGTGATCTTCACTTGGTTCAAATTCACTTTCACTCTGCATTTTCATTTTTTCTTTCTTCTTTCACATCCACATATTTTACATGTACAAACACTACCAAACACATCATATCCATATAAATACACTTGATTTTAGTAATAATCCTTAGTTTTCAAGCATCAAATGTGCCAATATTTTGTGGCACATCAGCTACCATTAGTTAAGAATGGGAGAATGTGATATTCCAAAGACAGCTTTCATGACTCGTTATGGTCATTATGAGTTTCTGGTCATGTCGTTGTGTTTAACCAATGCGCCTGCAGTGTTCATGGACCTTATTAATAGAGTATTCAAGCCTTATTTAGATATATTTGTTATCGTATTCATTGATGACATTCTAATCTATTTGAGGAATAAGGAAGATCATGCTAGCCATCTCAGAATAGTTCTCCAAACACTAAAGGTTAGAGAATTGTATGATATGTTCTCTTAATGTTAGTTTTGGCTTGAGTCTGTGTCATTCTTAGGTCACATAGTTACCGGCAATGGAATTAGAGTTGATACCCAGGAAATAGAGGCAGTGCAGAATTGGCCTAGACCCACATCTCCAACTGATATTAGGAGTTTCTTGGGGTTGGCTGGATATTATAGAAGGTTCGTAGAGGGGTTCTCATCTATTTCATCCCTTTTG
>NW_006238941.1:2067831-2094892 GCF_000226075.1 Solanum tuberosum | reverse complement strand
ACTCAGAAAATAGTGAAATTTCAATGGTCTGAAGCTTGTGAGAAAAGCTTTCAGGAATTGAAAACTAGGTTGAATACTGCCCTAGTATTGACCTTACCAGAGGGTACGCAAGGATTTATTGTATATTGTCATGCGTTCAGAGTTGGATTAGGTTGTGTGTTAATGCAGAATTGTAAAGTTATAGCTTATGCCTCCAGACAGTTAAAAGTTCACAAGAAGAATTATCCAACCCATGATCTAAAGTTGGCTGCCATAGTATTTATTTTGAAAATATGGTGTCATTATCTTTATGGTGTTCATGTGGATGTGTTCACCGATCACAAGAGTCTTTAGTATGTGTTTAGTCAGAAAGAGCTTAATCTCAGACAGAGGAGGTGGTTACAGTTACTCAAGGATTATGACATGAGTATTCTCTATCACCCAAGTAAGGCTAATGGTGTTCCTAATGCCTTGAGCAGGTTGTCTATGGGTAGTACCGCCCATGTTAAATAAGAGAAGAGAGAGTTAGAGTAAGATGTGCACAGACTTACACGATTGGGAGTTCGTTTAATAGATTCCAATGAAGGAGGACTGGTGGTGATGAATGGGGCTGAGTCATCATTAGTGTCAGAAGTGAAAGAGAAGCACGACCAAGATCTTATTTTCCTTGAATTAAAGGCAAACATTCATAAGCAAAAAGTAATGGCTTTTGAACAAGAGGGAGATGACATATTGAGGTATCAAAGTAGGTTGTGTGTACCAAGGGTGGATGAACTCCAAGAGAGGATCATGGAGTAAGGTCATAGCTCTATATATTCCATTCAGCCGGGTTCCACAAAGATGTATCGTGACTTGAGAGAAGTATATTGGTGAAATAGTATGAAGAAAGGTATTGTTGAGTTCGTTTCTAAATACCTGAATTGTCAACAAGCTAAAGTAGAGCATCAAAGGCCATGTGGTATGGCTCAGAATATAGAGATTCCAGAGTGGAAGTGGGAGATGATCAATATGGACTTTATTACTTGTTTGTCGTGGTCTCGCAGGCAACATGATTGCATTTGGGTGATTGTTGATCGAGTGACAAAATCAGCCCATTTTTTGCTGGTAAAGACTACCCATTCAGCAGAGGATTATGGCAAGTTATATATTCATGAGGTAGTAAGACTTTATGGAGTTCCAATTTCGATTATATCATATAGAGATGCACAATTTTGGAAGTCATTCAAGAAAGGTTTGGGTTCAAAGGTGAACTTGAGTACTGCTTTTCATCCTCAGATAGATGGTCAAGCAGAGCGCACTATTCAGAATTTAAAAGAAATGTTGAGAGCATGTGTGATTGATTTCAAGGGTAATTAGGATGATCACCTTCCTCTCATTGAGTTTGCTTACAACAATAGTTACCATTCTAGCATCCAGATGGCTCCTTATGAATCTCTTTATGGGAGAAGATGCAGATCTCCTATTGGATGGTTTGAGGTTAGTGAAGCTGGGTTGATAAGACCAAACTTAGTTCATCAAGCTATGGAGAAAGTTAAGATTATCCAAGGAAGGTTGAAAACAGCGCAGAGTCGTCAAAATTCCTAAAGTGATGTTAGGAGAAGGAACTTAAAGTTTGAAGCAGATGATTTGGTATACTTGAAAGTTTCTCCCATGAAGGGTGTTATGAGATTTGGGAAGAATGGGAAGCTTAGTCCCCGGTATATTGGTCCTTACAGAATATCAAAGAGGATTGGGAATGTAGCTTATGAGTTGGAGCTACCACAGGAGTTAGCAGCAGTTCATCCAGTGTTTCACATTTCTATGTTGAAAAAGTGTATGGGCGATCCTTCATTGATTATACCAACTGAAGACATTGGTATTAAGGATAACTTGTCTTATGAGGAGATTCATGTTCAGATTTTAGATTGCCAAGTTTGCATGTTAATGACCAAGGAAGTAACATCAGTCAAAGTTCTGTGGAGGAACTAATTTGTTGAGGAAGCTACTTGGGAAGCTGAGGAGGATATGAAGAAGAGATATCCACATCTATTTGAGCCCAGATAAATTCCAGATCAAGGTACTAATTCTCTTCTTAGTACTCTTTAATAGATATACTTAATGTGTCGGATTTGCTTGTTGGGTGTTTGAGCTGAATGTTAGATGTTACCCCCTTAGCCTACTAAGAGTAATCTCATTCGAGGACAAATGTTCCCAAGGGGGATATATTGTAACACCCCGTTGTTTGAAAGGGCTAAAATTATAAAGAACCATTTTTGGAAAGAATGAAAATATGAAATTTGGCAAGTTATGTTGAGTATGATTTTGGTTCAACTTCAAATGACCAATAACTCCTTGTACAGGATGCGTTAGGTGGGCTACAAGATATTGAATTAAAGGTCTTGGAATTATCATTCCAACGCCACCAATTTTGCTAGTTTTCGAGTTCTTATGAGGGAGATATGCCTATTTGGGCTGTCAGAATAAGGAAAGTTACCCGAATTTTAGAGGGGTATTATGGCCTTTTCATTACCCAATTAATTAAATCCATTTTTAGTAAATTATTTGGGATCTAAGCTGAGTTAGTTCAATTTATGCACTCAAATTTCACGCTAGGGTTTTTAGCGAAAGAACTCAAGAGGAGAAAAGTCAAGTGTTCTTGGAGATTTCTTGTGGAATTGAAGTCATTTCGCTAAGGGTTGATCCCTAAAGAGGTATGTGAGACTTTCATAGTGTTGGGTTCGTTCACCCACACGCCAATCATGTTTAGTTCAGCGAAATTCATTTTAGAAAGTTGAAAGTTGATCATTTTGAATTGTGTTCTTGAATATTGTCTTTCGTTCTTGAGTTAAGTTAGGATTGTTGAGTTGTTGAGGAAATCATATCGATTTTAGAATTGGTTAAGAATAGATTCTTGTGTAATTATACTGGGTATCTGAATCAAATAGCATTAGAGAAAATGAATCAAATTTATGAGAATTGGGGTTAGAAAACGAAGAAGGAAAAAGTTGGGTGAATCTGGCAACTCAGTCCACGTCGCTGACCTGCCTCCACATTTCACAGAATATTTCTCCGCATCACGGAGTGGTCACGACCCTTCTGCCTCAAAATTTATTTTGCGACCAATTATAAAAATACATCTCTGCGTCGCGGACTTTCTTCCACACAATGATTTCTTGATCGTTTCTCATGTTTAACTATCTAAAAACACTCCTAAACATCACGATATATTTCCTATCACATATCACAATCTTTGAATCCATGAATTCAAATTCAAGGAAATTTAAGAGCCAAGTCTAGCGAGTTCTTAGAGTCCTTTCAAAAGTCATTTGCAAATGCTTTAAACTTTTTTTAAGACTTGAGTTTTGAGTTAAGTAAGAGTAACAAATGAAATTCATTTCTTCAAATGGTGTATATGTGAACTAAGTATTCCCAAAAAGTAAATGTTTTCACAATTAAATAAGAGAGGAAACACTGATTTCCAAGAGAGCCTTTGAGCTAGTTTTTGAATAATAATCTCAAACCACAGAAAGATTTTTTGTTTTTAAACATATGAGCTGAGTATTTTGGGAGTAGTATTAAGCACCGATTTGGGGACGAGTTCATAACAACTCAATATATCCATAAACCATGTAGCCAACGTGGGTAGAAAGGGTCATACTTTTTAGATGATTCCTTAATGATTTTTAGCGTAGACTAGTGGATCCATTTAGTTGACGCGTTCTATATCCCGACAAGTTATAGGACAGTTCTGGCAACGTGGGCGAGAGGTTGTATTATAAAATAGCTCATAGTGATGGTTATTCGGTTAGAGAATCTCCGAAATAGAGAAAAAAAATCTATTCTTATATACAACTGAGTTATTATGGTATTTTACAATACTTTGAGATGTTATCTATAATTTTAAATGCTTTATATAAATTGCACCTTTACTATTGTTTATTTCTGCATTGAGTTGAGTATCCATGAGATGAGTAAAACTGAGGTAAGTGATTCTTTCAGAATTCAGTTCAAGCTTATGTCATGTTTAGATTTTTCCCTCGCATGCTCGTACATTCAATGTACTGATGTCATTTGGCCTGCATCATTTTATGATGCAGAGATAGGAAATCAGGATCAGCATCCAGTGCCTCGTTGATCCAGTTGAGCATCTCAGAGTCAGTTGGTGAGCCTCTTTGCTTTCTGGATGATTCCCTTTTATTGCTTTGTTAGTCAGTTGTTGGGATGATCGGGGGTCTTGTCCCGACATCCCTCTTAGTTTTTAGAGGCTTCATAGACATTTAGACGTTATTATTTCACTAGTCTTATTCATTTCTGTTGTTTTGATTATAAGACGTGAGTTGCCTTTATGGCCAGTCGAATGTTTTTCCTTTATGCATTCTAAGTTTTAGTTATGAAACTATTTCTTGAGTGGTTTTAAATGTTGAGTAAAGTCTTCCGCTGAGTAGTAAGTCAGGCCAAGGGTTCGCTTGGGGCCAGCAATGGTTCTTGAGTGCCAGTCCTGCCGAGGGTGTAGGCTTAGGGAGTGACACAGGGGACCTCAAATTTACACTTGATATAGAGTTTAAGATAATAAAGAAGAATTTTTAATCTTATTATCCTAAAATAAAGTTATATTAAATACATCAAAATATCTTTCAATCATGTGGTCTTAAATATGTTTATGTGAAAAACTAAAACTAGTGTGTAGTAATTTTCAAGCATTACAAGAAACATATTAAAGTAAAATATAGTATCAAGTTATCAATTTTTTGAATCAAATTCTTAAGGGAACTAATACACTTTATCCTAAAATTGAAGGATCAAAAGTGCAATTTTATTTTGTCCTCCAAGAATCTTGGCCAACCTTGTATGTAAAGGGCATTGTCCCCATCGGCCTTTGCATCACAAAACATCACCACTAAATTTCTTCATTAACATTACTACCAAACAAATGGAAGCACATAGAGATCTTGCTAAAATTGGCTCAGAAGGCTTTGCTCTAATTGACAAATACTTTGGTAAAAAGAGGATCAATAGAGATGTCACCACAATGACACCCAATCTCGAAGTCAGTGCAGGTACAAAATTCTGGGTGACACAGCAGAGTTGCCACTATCACTACTCTCCGCCTCGCATTTATCGGGTAATTCCTCCGATTAAAAAAGAATGGGCACTACTCCAAGTACACCACCAGTGGCTTTGAATTTCTACGAGGCAGCTCAGTTGCATGATGGTATATATCTCTCCAATTATTCTAACCGACGCCAAATGCGCATAACTTATAATATATACTAGTTGGTGCTGCATGCTTCTATGTAGAAGAATTAGTTAATTAACCTACCTAGGCATGTAAGTCCTGATTTTGCTCTTGGTATAATTTTGTAGCAAAACCATGGTTATATGTATATGTTGTATGTCGTGTATATATCACTATAACTCTATAATCTAATATATAATGTACATACATATACTAACACTACTACAAAGGAAGAATTCTTTAGCAATGGAATATTTGACCATTAAAACTGAAAATCCTATCACTAAATGTCAACAACGATTAAAGAAACAATTGCTGAAAGCCATAATGTTAAAATTTGTCGACTAGATTTTGATTTGTGGGGAAAGTACAATTATATGTCCTTTTTAGCGGCCGGATATTCACTCGCTACACATAATAATTTAACTATAAAACTACTTACGTTTATGGTATGTTATTAGTTTCAACACCAATACAATTAATGACCAAGTTTTCCGTTGTTAATGGTCATTTCAATATTTGATAAGCCAATTATAAAAGAATTTCTAGTATCCCATTTTCATTTGTTATTGTACGAAGATTTATACTGGGGAATAATATTATTATTTCATACAAAGAAATACCCAAAAATATATTAAATAGTTAAACTCATATAAAACTTCATTTTTAATACAAGAACTATTTTTTTGGTACAAAAGGATAGTAGTATATTATAATTTAATATGTGTTAGTACAAGAGAGTGGAAGAGCATGACTACTGTTATCATGCAAGGAGGAGGGTAAGGGTTGATTACATAGATTATTAGTACTATTGGGTGTTATATGCCTAGCAAAAAGAGGTTCCATCTTTGTATTTGTTATTGTACGAAGATTTATACTGGGGAATAATATTATTGTTTAATACAGAGAAACACCCGAAAATATATTAAATAGTTAAACTCATATAAAACTTCATGGTTAATACAAGAACTATTTTTTGGTATAAAAGGATAGTAGTATATTATAATTTAATATGTGTTAGTACATGAGAGTGGAAGAGCATGACTATTGCTATCATGCAAGGAGGAGTGTAGGGGTTGATTACATAGATTATTAGTACTATTGAGTGTTATATGCCTAACAAAAAGAGGTTCCATCTTTGTCTGCTTCCAGATACTTTACTGCAAATAAAGGGGGAACTGCCAATATTAAAACAGAGTTAAAGCCCATTTGGATTGACTTAAAAAATGTAGTTTTAAGTCAAAAATAAAAAAGTCTAACTTAAATGACTTTTAAGTCAAAAAAAATAAAAAGTAGGGGGAGACCTACTTTTGATTTTTGACTTTTTTAAAGTCATTTTAAACTTCATTTAAGTCATTTTTTATCTTGTCAAATAGTTCCAAACTTATTTGAAGTCATTTTTGACCTATTTTAAGTTATTTTTTATATTTCCCAAATGCTTCCACAAGTCAAAAACTAACTTAAAAGCAATTTTGACCAACTTTGAAGTCAATCCAAATACCCTCTTAGTCTTCATTAACTTAGCGCCCTCTTTAGCTTGGATATCTGCCACTTTGTTCTCTTCCCGATAGTTATGCTGCACCAGAGACTTCCCCAACTGCTTGACTAGATCTCTGCAATCAAATAATATATTAGAGTATGGTTGATGATCATCTTTTAGATATTTGATGTTGTCTTTGCAATCTATGGAGACTTCTAAAGGTGTTAAATTGTGTAGGATAGCCAGCCTAAGCCCCTTCACTAAAGCTGATATTTCAGCCATGATAAGTGTTGAGGTTATTTAGGAAAGATATACCATATTCAAGTTGTATGACATATCTTTATCAACTCCTAAACATAGAAAAAATCCAACATATATAATTAATAAGATATCATCTTTAAGCCACCTAACCAAAGCATAATCCCTCTTGAACTTCAGTTTGTTTCATATTTTCTTCAATGATAGATTCTCCAAATTCAAATTTTTGATCTATCAAAAAAACGTTACGTAAATTTAGTAACAAATAAGAAACTCTTCTCAACTGAAGAAATTTATACCACCTAACAAATACAAGGACCTGGTTCTTGTAATTCTAACAAAAGATTTTGTAATTATGACATAAACTACGCACAAATTTAACATGGAAAACCTACTTGCTCAAGGGAAGAAAAACTATGACCTACATCTATTAGGATTTCAAAAACATTCACTAAAACTTCAAAGATCAATTTTATATTACAACTCCATAATCTAAGAGACTAACTCTAGTACCTCAACTCTAACAATCAACAATAACCATTGTCTATACTCTCCAAGAAGTCAAATACACTACTTATAACAACTTGCCAACTCATTTTCAATCTTAGAATAATTATCACCAAATAATGACTCTAAGTTAAACTGACAACATGCTAACTTTAAAAATAAAACCTAACTCTAGTTCTTTTTTCTTCTACAGTTATGTGCTCTTTGTGTCGCCTCTTGCTCTTTCCAAGAATCCCTATTTCAGTGATGCAAAAGCTAAGTTTTTCATTTTTCAGATTCTCCTTTTATAGTTTCTTGTTTTACACATATGAAAACCCTAGTTAAGTCCTACAGTGGTAGAGGGGAGGCATTCCCGAGGCTATTGTTGATACCCTAACTAGGGGTACAGGTAGGGCCCAAGCTAGAGGTCGTGCTCTTACAGTAGTACCAAGTAGAGGTCGTATATGTGGAGCGGCACCAACCAGAGGCAGGGCTAGAGAGACTTCTCCTGAGTCCACAAATTGAGATTGTTGAGGACCAGGTTCTTCCTGAGTTTTGAGCTCCATTGTTTCAAGAGACTTTGTTGAGGATGCTTAGTGTGTTAGAGAACTATTCTCTGAGGAAGCAGACCCCAGGTCAGTAGTAGGCTCTAGGTGTTCATGTTCAGGTGGGCCAGCCACTAGTGGTTCCGGCATAGGCTATTGGTGCACAGAATGCTCCTGAGGTTATCTAGACAATGTCTAATCAGCAGTGCTATGCGAGGTTTTAGAAGATGAAACCACCCTAGTTTAAGGGTGGTAAGAGCGATGATGCTCATGATTTTTTGACTTTGTGGCATGAGATGCTTGAGACAGTGGGTATGGTTGATGCTCGTGGTGTCCAGTTTGTTGGACTTCAACTTTGTGGTCGTGCCAGAGAGTGGTGGAGTACTTTTGTGAGTTCTAGACTAGTTGGATCTCCTCGGACAGAGTGGGATGTGTTTTCTAGTGCTTTCTAGGAACGTTTCACTCCTTGGAGCGTGAGACAGGAGAGTCGTCTGAGATTTAAGAGGTTGGTTTAGGGCAGTTGTCTATGATCGAGTACGTGGTCCGTTTCTGCGAGCTCTCGAGGCATGCTTTGAAAGCTATTCCGGATGAGGCTGAGAGAGTTCCCCATTTTGTGAGAGGGATGACTTTCTCCATCTAATCTTATGTGTTCAGGGAAGCTAGAGAGGGGTCTTCCATCCAGTCCATTGTGAGCACCACCAATGAGGTAAAATTGATGGTCTTAGAGGAGTTTGGGGAGCCTAAGAAGGCCCGTTCTTCTGGTCAATTTTCTAGTGCCTCATTTGGAGACAGAGGTTTGCATAGGGGTAGTGGTTTGTTCCAGCGCCGTGGGTCGGTTCATGGTTCTATGCAAGAAGTTGAGAGTGGGCAGTTAGCACGAGGTTCCTATGGTTCTGGCTGAGGTAGCCATGGTAATTTATTGAGTTCACAACAACAGTTATCGCACTGAGATCTTGCTTCACTTATCGGGATCCGATTCATATGATATGATAGTGTCCATTATAGACTCATCCAGGACCTCAACGTTCATATTCAGTTTCTCCAGCTAGGGATCCAGCACTTCTGACTAGGAGGCGAGGTAGAGCTCAGACCGGTAGAGGTGGTAGGACTACGGGTATGGGTATTCCTTCTCCGTAGGATGGAGGTAGAGGTTGTACTCTGGCTATAGGCGATAGGATGTCCAGTGCTATGTTTTTCCAGGGAGGCCTAAGTCTGAGACTTCTGATGTTATGATCACATGTATCGTCCCAGTTTACCATCGACCAGCGCTTGTATTATTTGTTTCAGGATCTACTTTCTTATATGTGTGTACCTATTTTATCGTTGGGTTTTATAGGATGTCGGCTTGCATGTCTATGCCTATTAAAGTTTCTATATCTATGGGTGAATCTTTAGTGGCGGATCGAGTGTATCGATTCTGTCTAGTTTCTATTGTGGTGTATGATACTTGGGTAGACCTGATCATTTTAGGGATGGTAGATTTGATATATTCTTGGGTATGGATTGGCTTTCTCAGCATCATGCTATTCTTGATTAGTATGTTAAGACTATGACCTTAGCGATGTCGGGGGTCCCCAGGGTTTAGTGGACGGGTGCTAGTGGTTCGTACCCTATAAAAGTTATGTCCTTCATTAGAACTGAGAGATTGATTGATAAAGGGTGTTTGTGTTACTTGGGTTTCATTTAGGATACTAGTGTTGAGCCACCACGCATAGATTTCATGCCTGTGGCTCGAGAGTTTAAAGATGTGTTTCATACTGATCTTCTCGGTGTTCTTTCAGATACGGATATGGACTTTGCTATTGACTTAGAGATGTACACCAAGCCCGTCTCTATTTCTCCTTATACTATGGCTCCAACTGAGTTGAAAGAATTAAAGGATTAGTTATAGGATTTTTTGAGTAAGGGGTTCATTTGCCATGGTGTTTCTCTGTGGGGCTGCTCCGGTGTTGTTTGTGAGGATGAAATATGGATATATGAGGATGTGTATTGATTATCGATAGTTGAACAATGTGACATTGAAGAGCAAGTATCCTCTTTAACGTATTGATGATTTGTTTGATCAACTTCGGGGTGCATCTCTGTTTTCTAAGATTGACTTGAGGTCCGGTTATCATTAGTTGAAGAGTAGGGCATCAGATATCCCTAACAAAGCGTTCACGACTCGTTATGAATACTATCAGTTTCTTGTGATGTCTTTCAGTTTGACTAACTCCTCATGGAGTTAATGAACGGGTTGTTCCAACCTTATTTGGATTCATTTGTGATAGTGTTCATTGATGACATCTTGGTGTACTCCAAGACTGAAAAGGACCACGATCGGTATTTGAGGATTGTGCTCCAAAGATTGAGAGAAGAGAAACTTTATGCCAAGTTCTCAAAGTGTGAGTTTTGTCTTCATTCTGTGGCATTTTTGTGGCATGTGGTGTCCGAGGAAGGCATTCAAGTTGATCAAACCAAGATTGAGGCAGTGAGGTGTAGGACCAGATCTACATCGGTTACCGAGATATAGAGTTTGTGGGACTTGCGGGCTATTACCCACGATTTGTTCAGATCTTCTCTATCGTTGCATCTCCTTTGACTAGATTGACTCGGCAGAAATTGAGTTTTCAGTGGTCTGATGAGTGTGAGGAAATCTGTCAAAATCTCAAGACCTTGTTGACTTCGACTCCTATTTTTACCTTACCCGAGGAGGGTGTAGACTTCACTATTTGTTGCGATACTTCTAGAGTCGGGTTAGGTGGTGTTCTGATACTGTAGGGTAAAGTGATTGCATATGCTTCTAGGAAATTGAAAAATCAAGAGAGGAACTATCCTACCCATGATTAAGAATTGGAAATCGTAGTATTTGTCTTAAGCTGTGGAGACATTATCTATATGGAGTTAATTGTAAGATTTTCACAAATCATCAGCCTTCGGTACATTTTCAGTCAGATGGATTTGATTTTGAGGCTGCGTAGATGACTTGAGCTACTGAAGGACTGTGACATCACTATCTTGAATCATCTAGGGAAGGCCAACGTGGTGGTCGATGCTTTAAGTAGAAAGACTTATATCATGTGAAGTCTTGTCGATAGTAGTGTGGAGGAGAGACCATTGGCTAGAGATATTCAGAGATAAGCCAACAGTCTCGTCCGTTTGCAGATTTCTGAGGAGACTGGTGGTTTAGTTGCTTTCACCGAGGATCGCTCTTCCTTAGTTGAGCAGATTCATGAGCACTCATTTGATGATGAGAAAGTATGTCTCATTCAAGACAAGGTGATGAGAGGGGAAGCCAAGGAGGTTGTCCTTGATTCTGATGGTGTTCTGCGGATTGGAGGCAGGATTTGTGTGCCCAAAGTAGACGAGTTGATTTTGACTGATTCTTGAAGAGGCCTATTATTCCCAATATTCCATCCATCCATGTGCGGTGAAGATGTATCATGACCTGAGCCAGCTCTATTGGTGGTGTGGTATGAAGAGAGATATTGCAGATTTTGTTTCAAGGTATTTGATTCACCAACAACTCAAGTGTGAGCACTAATTACCTAGAGGTATATCTTAGAGGATGTCTATTCCTAGTTGGAAGTGGGAGCGGATCACTATTGACTTTTATGTGGGATTACCTAACACTGTGGGTGGTTATGACTCAATTTAGGTGGTTGTTGATAGGTTGACCAAGTCCGCCCTTGTCATCCCAGTTTGGGTTAAGTATACGGCGGAGAAGTTAGCCAAGCTTTATATCAGTCAGATTGTGCGAATACATAGGGTCCTAATTTCTATTGTCTTCAATCGAGGTTCCCCATTCAATTCCTATTTCTAGAAAGCATTGCAACATGGTTTGGGTACTCGGTTAGATATGAGTACAACCTTCAATCCTCAGACAAATAGATAGTCCGAGCAGACGATTCAGGTGATAGAGGATATGCATCTAGCATTTTTGATTTATTTTAGTGCTAGATGGGATCAACATTTGTCCTTAGTAGAGTTTTCCTATAACAACAGTTATCGTTCCAGTATTAAGATGGCCCCTTTTGAGGCATTGTATAACAGACGGTGTAGATCTCTGATCGGATGGTTTGATTCAACTGAGATGGACTCATTCGATACAAACTTTCTTAGAGATACTATGTAGCAGGTTCGTATGATCCAGGGTAGACTATTGACAAAAGAGTTTTGTGGATCGGAGAGTTTGAGCCCTAGTTTTCATGGAGGGTGATCATGTTTGGCTTTGAGTGTCACCAGTGAAAGTTGTGATGAGGTTCAGAAAGAAAGGCAAGCTTAGCCCTTGATTCATTAGACCTTTTGAGATTTTGAGTTGTGTGGGAGAGGTGGCCTATAATTTGGCCTTGCCACCTAGTTTGTGAGTTGTGCTTCCCATATTTGATGTATCCATTCTTCAAAAGTATGTGTCGGATGACTCCCATGTAGTTTCCCTTGATTCAGTTGAGTTCGATCCAGACTTATCCTTTGAGGAGGAGACTAAAGCCATTTTGGATAGGCAGGTCCAAAAGCTTAAGACCAAGGAGATCACTTTAGTACAGGTTAAGTTGAAACATCATTCAGTTGGTGAGGCTACTTGGGAGAAAGAATATGATATGCATGCCAAATATCCTCAGATTTTCAAAGCTTCATGTACTTTCTTTTGCTTTATGTTTGAGGAAGAACTTGGTTTTTAGTGGAGGATAATGTAATGACCCGGTCGGTCATTTTTGGAAAGTTTTATGAATTCACTGCGTTGCCCCTCCTGTTATCGAGCCCAAGTCATTTTTGATTGAGTTTGAAATATTGATTTTGAACTTTGAGTTAAAAGTTGAGAATTTGGTAAGTTTGTGAGTTTTAAAGGCTAAGTTGCTAAGAAAGTGGTTTTAGGGTCTTTAGGAGTTTCAAGTGTCGGAATGGAATTCCATTGATTCCATCAGTCTCAAAATTGGAAATCTAATTCGTGAGAGTTTTAAGTTTCAGATTCTAAGTCTTATTGAGGATTTGAGGTCTGAAGTTGTGAAATTATAGAAATTTTAATATTTCGGTTGACTAGGTCAACTTTTGGGGTTAGGATACTCGGATCAGGATTCTGAGAGTTTTATTAGGTTTGAGGGATGATTTTAGGCCTAGGTAAGGTCTTGGTTGATTTTTGGTGGGTCTTGAGCTTACTTTAGCCTTTTTCAGAGTCAGTTAGTTTCTTGTTGTTTTCATGGATCTCGGGTCAAGGAGACCTCAGATTCATGCTTTTGACAGTTCCATTGAGTCCGAAACATTCAGTATAATTAATTTGCATATGTTGTTTGTGTGTATAGGGTTCCTAACGAATCCCAATGGTCCTTTCGATATTTTGGAAATTTGTTGAAGTTGATGGTGTCTGCTGGCCTCGCTTTTGTGAAGGCCAGCCGCTTAAGCGACCTTTGACTAAGCGATAGGCCTCTCGCTAAAGTGACCTTCGCTTTTTTGAAGGAGGCTTCTCTTAAGAGATGCTTGTGTGTATGGCAGGGTTCGCTTTAGGGAACCCCTTGTCGCTTGTGAGACATCAGAGAGGGGCTTTGCTGCTCATTTCGGGTTGAAGCCCCATTTCACCATTTTTTAACTTGGGAAACCCTTGGTGGCAAATTTCAAAAGGTGTTTATGTGCTAGATCATTTGGGTAAGAGTTCTTGTTCCTACACCTTCTTTTTCCATTGATTAATCATGAGTTTTAACATCAAATTGTGGGATTTTGGTGGGTTAATGGCAAGGTTTTTCAAGAACCCAAGAATTTAGTAAAATGGTGATTTTAAAGTGGTTTTGATCCTTTTTTTCAAAATGACTTTTCACTAATGAATTACTTAAGTCTTTAACATTATTTTCAAGTATTGTTTTCTAAATTCAAACCTCCATTTTGATATTGGGTTTTGAGTTGCTTGACCAATTTCTTTACATCATTGTTGTGGGAAGTGTTGTTTTCAATGGGTGATTGTGAATACTTGATTATTTTAGATTGTGTGGCTTTGGAAGTGGTTCGGAAGGGAAAGAATCAACTCTTGGAGTGATTGTTGATTGATTTAAGGCAAGTGGCTTCTTAAACCTTGTATTCTAGTTGAATTTGTATGTTTCCTTCATTGCCTGTGTGTTGGGGGTAATGGGAATGAGGTGAAGGGCTAAATTGTCTACTTGTTACATCTAAATGGATAAAAAGGGTTTGAAATGATAAAGGCTATGTGTTGAACATGATGATGTGAATTGTCTTAATGTAACCCTTATTAATTGATCGATGAAATGCTTGAAAGGATGAATGTGGACTTGAATTGTTTAAATTGTTGTATTCTCTATGTGGTGTGATATTGCTTGTGTGCTTTAATTGTTCAACACCGGGATGAGTCATGTGATGATTGTGATGCCGAGGTCTTTGTTGGTGAGAGTTATTATTCTGAGGTATTTGCCGACGGGTGTTATTATGCTGAGGTCTTTATCGGTGAGTGTTGTGAGGCTGAAGTCATATTCGACAAGTATTTATAAAGCCGATGGGAAATGGTTCCGGCTAGTGATTTGATATAAAGCCGATGGGAAATGGTTATGGCTAGTGATTTGATATAACGCTGATGGGAAATACTTCCAGCTAGTGATTTGATATAAAGTTGATGGGAAATGGTTCCGGCTAGTGATGTTGTGCCAATGGAAAATGGTTTCGGCTAGTGATTTGATAGAAAACCGATGGGAAATGGTTCCGACTAGTGATATTGTGCCGATGGGAAAGTGTTGCGCCGAGAGGTTGGTCAATGTGAAGTGATGCCTTTGTTGTCTAAGTGTGACTTGTTTGCTAATTGTGATTGATGTACTTGTTGTGTGTAACTGAACTACTTGACAGTGAGATTGACTTATTTGAACTATTTGAATGTTGAATTGCGACGATTTGAACTGTGAATATTGGGCCTGTGAGATATGTATTGTAGAATTGCTAGGTTGGGCTGATTTTGTGCAGGTTGTAGTTTGAGGAGGTTCGGTAGGAGTGTAAGGGGTATCTGTTTTCTAGCTAGTTGCTTTGTTTAGTAGGTTGCTTGTTGAGTACCATGTTATTGGTATTCACCCCTTGCTTTTATACATGTGTAGGTTCCGAGCCCGGACACGTGTGACCTCTTTCTTCTTTTCTTAATCTCGAGGCTTGTCAAGGACTTGAAGATGTAGCTGTTTGTTATTCGGCCGGCTCTCTTTTTCCTTTTCTTACACTTTGTTCTATTTGAGAAACTAAGAATAACACTTGTATTTATTTCTTAATTCCGCACTTATGTATTTATTGGCTTGTACACGTGACAACCAGATTTTGGGGGTTTAAATAGAATAATAGATTTTCCGCTTGATACCAACTTGTCACGGCTCGATTTCTCAAGTCATGATGGCACCTACTATAACCCACCAGTAGGTAAGCCAACCCGTAACCCGGAACAACAAGTAATGGGTCTGAGGGCAGAAACTAAACAAGAGTAGGCAAAATTTAAGAGAAAAAAAATAGGCGGAAGCAAACCAAAACATATATACAAATAAAGATCCCTCCCAGAACCTGGAAGTCACTAGTACAGAACTACTAACAAAACGAGTACAAGTCCCAAAAGTGGACCACAAAGACTTGACTGTCTCGGAAGGCAAAAGACAAGTCTAAATATACAGATGGAGACTGATATTCCATTTTTCTTTCGTTTTGTTGGGTTGAGGTTGACTTGTCTTGCTGGGAATAGACAAGTGTCATCACATCCATTTTTGGGTCATGAAAAAAATTTAAGATTAGAAAAAAAATCATTATCATGGATTTGAAGCTATCAACCCCCATTTGATAGCTTGCGATAGAGATAACATATGATAGTGATGAGTAATTTAATTCGACACCCAAGTGTTGGAAGTAATTCTGGTGAAATTCTTCTGATTTGGCCGAGAAACTTTAGTAGAGTAACATGTTAGTCAATTTTGCACAATAAACACTTGTATGAGTTGATAGTAAATTACTTGTTTGAATTCTGATGTCTAGGAACCATAGCTCTAGTTTAATTTTAGTCCTTGATAACAAATTCTAGTATAATCTAGTTCATATATCCCAATTTAAAACCCACATTCGAAATTGTAACTATCAAATCGGAATTCATTAACAAATGTTAAATTCTCTCATCACGCTCTTTGTAGGATTCGACCGACAACAACCATTTTATTCCCATTTGAGGGTGTAATTGGGCAACATCAATACATAACACTTGATCAGATATTACATGCATATGTTGGAGACTATACGCTCACAAGTCATAGGTTATATGATTACATATTATAGACCTTATAATAAGTAACGGTTTGTATGAAACAAGCCTCGTAGGTCATTATTTTTAAGTGTTATCCATTTCTAAAGGTTGTAAATGTATAAGTTATTGATTGAGTGTTATAGGACTAATGCATCATAATTGAATAATCGTATGTTATAAGTGTTTTACATTCTAAGAATTCATGTTTAAAACAATTACGTATCCATCATGCGTACAAGATTGCCCGATAAGTTTGAGATTATAGCTTATTCTCAAACTTGCTACCTATTTTAGAGGTCATTGGTACACATGCTCCTGAATAATTGATCCGCAACTCATTTGAACATAAGATCACATGTTCTAATAATTTTATTGTGCATTCGACATACACCTAAGGACTTACATCCTCACAAGTAGTTAAGAACCTTACAATAAATTTATTGTTAAATAACCCTGGGTTGAACATTTTAAATTCTAAGTTATTGGGATGCTTATATGTTGTATAATATTCTATATAGGTAATGTTAGGGTCACACTCTTAAGTTGAAATTTGTTTCATACGGTGATTACTGAGAATTTTTCAATAATAGCTTTATTGTTATGTTAAGCATTACCACGTGTAGGTTGGTTTTAGTTTATTTTTCAGATTTGGGATGTTCATATACAGACGAAACTCTATCGAAATTTTAAAAGAATTTGTATCCTTAATTTCCGCATGCTTATTTAAATTTGAGGACGAATATTCTCAATGAGAAAAGGTGTTACATCCCATTCATTCACGTGAGAATGCATTGTATACATAAATCACTATGAGCTAGATTTGTTATAATTATGATTGACAAGAAATATGTTGAATCCTTATTCATACACGAGTTTAAAGTAAAATAAAAAAATAGAGTTGACGAATAATATAATATCGACTTGAGTCGAGTCGAGCCTTAACTCCTGCTTGAGTGTGGAAGTTGAATCAAGCAAATATATCAAAAAATAAAGAGTCTATATTTATGATATCTCTCGAGTCTAATTATGGAGATAGAATTAAGGTTGTAATAATCATGAAAGAGAAAGTCGCTGAATAATTTCTTTACAGAGTTTAAAAATGAGTTATCTAAGTAAATGAGATATATATATATATATATATATATATGAGACCTTAAAGATGACCATATGTGGTATTATATTTACGAACCCTTAGTGATGCCCTCTAATGTAGTATATTTATGGGTCATTGATGCTGCCCATATGTTGTATTATATTTGTGGGTCATTAATTAGCTCCTATACCCATTTATATAAGGAGCTCAAAATTTTATTACTTGCAATTCCTTGATGATTCTTATTTATTATATCATTTCTTCGAGTTCTTGATGATGCTCGTATGACAAAAGAAAATCTTTTATGTCATAAAATTGTAGTAACTATGCCTACAAGGTTTAGCAAGAGTCTTTTGTTTTAAGGTTATTTGCCTAATGTGGCATTCAAAATATAGACCGACTCTTATACATGTTGTTTGTTAAATCTGAATATATGTTTATTCATTCCTTACATATCTATATATTTCATTTGTATAGACGTCTCATTAACGGAGGGTCTGTATTTCGTATTACTTATTCAGGTAGAGACCTAGGAAGACCTCTTCAATAGGAGTTGTTGAGTTCAATATTTGAGTTGGTCAACTCTTTTATTTTTAGAGTTGTCAAGCTAGAGTTTTGAATTTTATCTTACTTACGTACAGTGACACAGACAGGTAGGGGTCGTGTCCCGGCCATGAGATATGTGTTATGCTCTTAGAGGTTTGTAGACTTATATTGTATGACAATATTTTGATTATGGACGTGTCAGCCTTTATATTTAGTTGTTGACTTTCATGACCAACTCACCAGCCTTGTTATGTATCTTATGACTGTAACACCTCGGTATTCGAAAGAGCTAAAAATAGAAAGAACTAAATTGGAAATAGGCTAAATCAGAAAATTTTCAAGTTAAGCTTAAGAAGTGAGTTTTGGGTCAACTTCAAATGGCCATAAGTTTCATTACAGGATGAGTTAGGTGGCCCGTAAGATATCAAATGAAAGTTTTTGGAATCCTCTTTCCAACGCCACTAATTTCGCTAATTTTTGAGCTCGTATGAGGGAGATATGACTATTTCAAGTCGGGCTGTCCAATTAAGGAAAGTTACCCAGATTTAAGAGGGGTATTTTGGTCTTTTCCTTACCCAATCAGGTTAATTCATTTTTTGTAATTAATTAGGGGTCTAAACTGATTTGGTTCAGTTTTCCCAAACCAATATACGTTTAGGGTTTTTGAGAAGAGTTCAAGAAGAGGAGAAAAAGGAGAAAAGTCAAGCATTCGTCGAGTTCTTGAAGTTTTGTTGAGGAATTTCAGCAAGGATTCGATCCTAAGAGGTATGTGAGTTCTCATAGTGTTGTGTTCGTTCACCCACACACCAATCATGTTATTTTCAGCGAAGTTTTGTTCTTGAAGTTGGAGAATTCGAGTTCTTGATTAGTTTCTTGAAAGTAATGTTTTCCATTCTTAAATTAGGATGGGTTGATGATTTCTTGAGAAAATTGAGTATATTGAGGGTAGTTTCGAGTATATTCTTGTGTATTTTGGTTGGGTATACGAATCTAAGTGATTGGGAAAGAAACCATTCAATTCTAGATGAATTAGGGTCGAAAAACGAGTAAGAAAAGTTGTCGGGGAAATCTAGGCATGGTGTGGTGCGTCGCCCCACCATTGTACCAGAAAATAGTTTCTATAGGTTGGGGATTGGCACCCTGCGCCACCAGTGCGCCCCAGCCATACCTCTGTAGTTCAAGGGTTGGCGCCCTGCGCCAGGGTCTCCTGCCCCCACCATTTCTTCGTCGTTTAGTCCGTCTAAGTTCTTTCAAAGGGTACCTTTACTCCCATTTGATCCTATACACTCTAAAATACTTCTTAACATCTAGAAATAATTCAAACAAGAATCATAACTCTGAATTCATAATTCAATTACAGGGTAGAGCTAAGAGTCAAGTCTTGAGAGTTCATCCGAGTCATTTTAAGAAGTCTTTTACAATCTTTTAAACTTTTTTAAATGACTTGAGCACTGATTTTGAAGAAGAGGAGAGTTGCATTCATGTTCTTTAAAATGATGGGAACAAAGTATTTCCAAGATTAAATGTTTTCAGATTTAAGCAAGAGAGGAAACACCGATTTGCAAAAGAGTTCATGAGCAGTTTTTAGTATTTTCTCTTTTTAGAGAAGGATTGTTGAGTAATAATCTCAAGCTATAGAAATAGGAATTTTTTTCTCTAAAACATAATGAGCTAAGTATATTTTGGGAGTAGTATTGAGCACTAATATGGGGGAGAGTCCATACAAATCACAGCCCCCAAAAACCATGTAGCCAACGTGGGTAGAAAGGGTCATACTTCTTAGATGATTCCTTAATGCTTTTAGCATAGACTAGTGGATCCACTTTGTAGTAGGTTCTACACCCCGAGAAAGTATAGGACGGCTCTGGCAGTGTAGGTTAGAGGATGTAACATCACATAGCTCATAGTGATGGTTGTCGGTTTGAGAAACTCCCACAGAGATATTTTGTATTCTTAGATACACAAATTTTACTTTGTATTTTCATAGACAAACTGAGTTTATATTGTATCATTTCATACGAACTGAGTACACTGTATTTTAAATACATTGAATTGTTATTTACTGTTTTAAATGCTTTATATAAACTACATCTTTATTGTTGTTTTTATACTGTATTGAGTTGAGTATCCTTGAATTGAGTTGAGATAAGGTAAGTGTTTCATTCATATTCCAGTTCAAGCTTATGTTTTGTTTAGATTTCCCCCGCCATGCTCATACATTCCATGTACTAACGTCATTTGGCCTGCATTTTTTATAACGAAGATACATGAAACCAGGATCAGCATCCAGTGCCTCATTGATCCAGTTGAGATTTAGAGTTGTTGGTGAGCCTCCTTGCTTCCAGAGGATCCCTTGTTTAGTTTCAGTTATTTCATTTTGTTATTAGGATGTCGTTGGTATTATCTTGACGTCCATCTCAGTTATTAGAGGTTTCATAGATAGATAGACACTAGTTCATCAGTATTTTCATTTTTAGTTGTTCATGTTAAAACTTGAGTTGCCTCCTTGGCTAGTTGAATGTTTATTTTTAAAACATTATGAGTTATCTTTTGACACAGTTGATTAAATTTTATCTTATTTATGAGTAAGTATTATGCTAAGAGTTGAACCAGGCCAAGGGTTCGCTTGGGCCATCAATGGTTCTCGAGTGCCAGTTGCGTTCAGGGTGTAGGCTCGGGGAGTGACAACGACATCCTTATCTGCTTTGTAATTAGGGAGTATCTTTAAGTTCATCCTTATTGGACTTGATTTTACAAATACTTGTTGATAGGCTATTATCTTGCTAGATTGATATATTTGGAAGGCCTCATTGTCCTAAGACATACATTAGGAGATACACTTTATGTTTGGTACGCTCGACCTTACAAGGTTTCGGGTGCCAGTTTTGTCTATCAAGATTTTGATTGTTACAATCGAACTTTGAAACTTATTGAGTACGCGTTTTTTTTTCCTCATACTACTCCTGGTGCACCTTTTTAATGCAGACTCTAACACTATAAAACCCTGCTAATCTAGTTAGTCTAAGACCGTGTCCAGTTTAAAGCTTTGTACTCCTGGTCCAGTTTTGTTGTGTTGAACAGTTATAATTTGCTTTAGAAATTTTTACACTGGTGACACAATATTTTGTGCATTTTTAATATCTTCCACACTTGATATATGTTTTTATGAAAGCTTGATATAAGACTTATTACTCTATTACTTTGCTTTTTCCGCTTTATTATTTATTGTTTTGTTGGGTGAAAGATTAACTTATCTACAGGGGGGTACGGATTCAAAATTTGTAATTTATTTTCTTATGATTTCTGGATAAACGAAGTTTCATTAAACAAGTAATTATTTGTCAATGGCATGTAGTGCCACGATCGTTAAATACTAATTGCTATCATTTTGACTACATTAATTTCAATCTTCATTTAGTTTTAATTCTTTGACCAATCATACCACTTCACATTAATTGAAACAGATGAAGTAATTTTCAATTAGATTTTGTAACTCTCATAAGTTAATGACTAATATTGCAATGCAAATTATGATTTATCAAAATTGCGAGAAGTAAATAATATAGATAAACAACTTCAATCAAGAAAATTAATTTTCATTCACCATTCAAGAGCTTTCACACCTAAACTATTTTTTATAATACAAAAATCTTATTAAGTTTATGAAATATTAATATTCATAAAGATACTTGAAAAAAATATTGAAATAAAAAATCTAACAATAAATTCAACAAAAGTCAATTAATATTGTATTACCTATATCTTGTCTTATATGAGTTTAGTTACGACCCAGATCAGAATGAAATTATGACACATTTAAATTACCACAATATATAATATAACAATTTTTCTGCTATAAGTGATTTTATATATGCAACGTTTTTTTTACTAAAACCCCTCAACTAGTTTTTCAATTTGTTCATCCAAATTTCAAATTTACAATTTACAAATGGTTGTTACTAATATTATTTTCATATAAGCGCTTTGATTTTCCCATATATGTATATATATATATATATATATGTATGTATTTATGTATCTCACCTCAGTCTTAATTAATTAGCTTTTTACTACTTTACTCTAAGAACTTGTTTGTTCATGGTTGATATTCACCAAGCTCATCAAATTGAATCTCTAATAAAAAATTATTTTTCATCTCCAATATTTTAATATAAATATTCATTTCCTATCAACAGCATGAATTCCCCGGATTGCTCCATTTGCTTGGAGATTGTTACCAACGATAATAGCAGGTCCATTGCTAAGTTGAAGTGTGGACACCTTTTCAACTTAGGTGTGCAACTTAAATATTATTTTTTAGCTATGTTGAGTAGCTAAAATATGAATTGTTATCTTCCATTTGTGTATTAATTCATTACTAGATCTACTTTTTTGGACCTGTATTTATAAAACTTATTCTTCATATTCACAAGACCTTTATTTAGATTTCAATTCAAGTCTTTTGACATATTCTGGGTATTTCCTTACCCGTTATTTTTTGTTAAAGTGAACTTATTAAATCTCTGTCTCTTTCTTCTCCATTTAACCCATTTCGGATTCAGAAGAATATTTTCTAGGAGTAACTTTTGAAATTCTTTTAGAGGAGAAAAAGGTATAATTAATCTGCAATTAATTTAAGAAGTTTTGATCTGAAAATACTTATAAGAATGTGTTTCAAACAAACACTTTCAGAATTTTTTAAAATAAATGCTTAGATTTAGTATAACCAATAATCGATATAAATCAAATTTTCTATGATCGGGATGGATCTCCTTGTCCCCCCCCCCCCCCCCCCCCCCTCTCCATGTAGGGTGAAAGGAAGAGAACAAAAAAATAAACAACAAAAGATTAAATTACACCTATTGTATGAAAGACTTGTACCAATATACTTAAACCATAATTACTATAGTAAGATGTCTTTCTATTGAAAATTAAATATCGACCCATACCCCTTATAATCTTGGTTATGTATATTTTTCGCATTTACCCCATAACTCAAGAAATTCAATAACTTGTTTATTATTTGTCTATATTTATTTCATTAACCTATAAGGTGTTATCGTCTTTTTCCTACTCTAATTTTTCTATGAGAGTAAAAATCTTTTGGTAAATTGCACCATTTGAAATTGTATTTGTATGTTTGCGTATATTTAATTATATTTATTTTTAGTGCAGATTGTATAGGGTCAGAATTCAGTGTAGGAGGCTTAATGTGTTGCCCCAATTACCGAGGATATAGACGATGGAAATTGGTTATTTCTAGAAGGCGAGCAATAATATGCACAATACTATGAGGAGGATGATGAAACAATGTTGGTAATTTAAAAGATTATTTAATATTTATCACTCACACCCTTTATATGTTACTTGAATAATCTTGTTTGGTTTATATTTTTATTTTAATTTTGGTAGAAAAAGAGATAATACATTTATATAGATTAATATCCATCAGTATAGAATAATGACAACTTACTGCTAGTACTATTCTTTCTAGTATTATTCAGAGACAGAATGGTAATACATACTAGGTTTGTCACGACCCAGACCGTCGTGAATTGCATCCACACTAACAATCGGGTGGGAGAACCACTACTACAACCAGACTAAGCAACTAAAATAATACTAAGGCAATTAAGTTACGGAAGCAAGTTAATTAACTAACAAATGCGAAAATTTAATACCTAAAACCTGAAAGTCAATTTACCAAAACATCTAAACAAATGATCCAACTATAAACAAGAAGGGATACATCCCCAACTAATGAACTAATCAACTAACTAGAATAACTATCTAAATTTGGAATGATGGACATAGACGAAAGAGAATCCCAGGGAAGTCTGGAAGAATTGGCTCACCCTTGAATTCGAAGCAATGATCATAGATCTTCTAAATGAGGTCTGCCAATAGCTGCTTGAAGATGCCCTGTACTCAACAAAAATAAGAGCAAGTGCATCATCAGTACACAACCATAGTGTACTGGTAGGATCACGCGGCTATCCCACTAGTGCAACATAAACAAGTCAAACAAGTCAATAATCACACGCATATATACCAACATATACAACATCATCAACATGAAGAATCAACATCGTATTTAACATTTATCATCACATCATTGGTCCTCTCATGGAACCCAAACTCAAAAAGTTAGCATGCTGGCACGTGGCAATCCGATCCCATATTTATGCCGGAACGTGGCAATCCGATCCAAGTTAGTTATGCCGGAACATGGCATTCCGATCCCATTCACACACCACAATCACAAACACAAGTACATCATCAAGATCATACATTTAAGTCATGATATCATGGCAATGACATTCATCTATCTCATTTACAACAAGTGTGATCAACATTGCAACATTCATACATACACAAGTATCATAATGAGGCAAGAACAAGCATACATCACACAAACATAAAATCAAAACCATCGCCTACCTCGAAACAAGCTTGAAACCCTAAGAAGCTTGATCCTTTCCTTTCCAGATTTGTTCCGCTTGTTCGTGATCTACAACAATCACATTAACACGGGAATAAACAAACAACCGCTAATTACTCGAAACTATAACAATTCTATGAACCCTATATCAAACCCATGGTCCCAATCATCCCAACTAGGGTTGTTTCCACCATAGAATCTGTAGCAAAACCTTCCCCATCAATATTCACCCATTATATTACGTTCTACGGATCGAAAAAGGATTCGGGAGTGAAACGCTTACCTTTAGCTTCAAGAATAGTGAAAAATGAGCAGAAATCGCTTAGGGTTCGTTCCTTAGCTCTAAAAGTTGAAAAGTGCCAAATAAGGTCGTTTAGGGGCTTATTAACGACATTAAGTCGCGTCTGGCCCGCCACAGCAGCCCCCTCACCCCGTTGTAGCGGCGGCGCTAGAGCGACCAAAGTGCCTACCAAAGCGGCATTCTTGAACCAATGAGCTATTCTTCTTTCACCTTTGATTTTAAGTCTCATCGTACCCACCACAGTGCCCCACATCCCATTGTAGCAGCCCCGCCATAGAGGCCCAACCCAACGCCAAAGCGGCAAAAACGAAACAGAATGCTATTTTAAGGAATTCCAAACCCTCATTCCACAACACACTTCTAACCCACGACGCTCAGAAAATACCCTTCACGCTAAGATCTATTCCTGAAAATCTACTCACCCAAATTCAATTTTGTAAAGTCGTACGGTTTCCTTAACAAGTTATCAAATTCTCATGCAATCAAACTCAAAAACAACTCACCCTATTGTTACCAGATTTCCCCACACCTCAAGGACTCTGATTTTGTCCAAATCTGGACATGGTTGGAAAAATACAAATACTACGAACAAGTTTTTCCGGCCCCAAATTTTCCCGCGTTGGCATTTCTATAACGACGGAACCCAGTCGTTACAATAGATACCAGTTTACCCATCACTCATCCCCGAGTGACAAAACTTAGGAAAAGTATTCTAAGGAAAGAGTGATGTAGTACCTGATTCGATGAACAATTGGGGATACCTGTCTCGCATGTCCCTCTCGATTTCCCAAGTAGCTTCCTCAACTGGACGATGCTTCTATTGAACTTTCACGGACTTAATCTCCTTGGTCCTCAACTTACGCACATCACGATCAAGAATAGCAATCAGTTCCTCCTCATATTGGAGGTCTTTGTCTAGCATAATTGAGTCCCACTTAATTATATAATCTCCATCACCATGATATCTCTTCAACATAGACACATGAAATACCGTATGAACATCAGATAGATTAGGGGGTAGAGCCAATCTATACGCCACCGGCCCTACATATTCAAGAACCTCAAAGGGACTAATATATCGCGGACTTAACTTGCCCTTCTTACCAAATCTCATCACCCCTTTCATGGGTGATACCTTAAGAAGAACGTTCTCGCCAGTCTGAAATTCCATGTGTCTTACCTTATGATCCGAATACTTCTTCTGTCTACTTTGGGCTGCTAGAAGTTTAGCATGAATACTCCTCACCTTATCCTGGGCATACTTTACTAAATCAACCCCCAAAGATTTCACATCTCTAGCCTCGAACCAACCTATGGGTGACCTACATCCCCTCCTATACAATGCCTCAAATGGTGCCCTGTCAATGCTGGAATGATAACTATTATTATAGGAGAACTCACACAAAGGTATGAATTTATCCCAATGCCCTCCAAAATCAATCACATATGCCCTCAACATGTCTTCCAATACTTGAATAGTCCTCTCAGATTGTCCATCCGTCTGTGGATGAAAGGTTGTACTAAAAGTGAGTTGTGTGCCCAATTCATCATGCAATTTCCTCTAAAACTTGGAAGTAAATTGGGTACCACAATCTGAGATGATAGAAAGGGGCACCCCATGCAACCTCACTATCTCTTTCACATACACCTTAGCAAATTGTTCAGCGTTATAATCTGTTCTTACCGAAATGAAATGGGTTGACTTAGTCAATCTATCAACCACTACCCAAGTAGAATCGAATTTCCCCAGAGTCTTGAGAAGACCAACAAAAAAATCCATAGCTATTCTTTCCCACTTCCATTGCGGAATTGGCATTTTTTGAAGTGATCCCAAAAAATGAGTTAGATTATTTGTTGGGTCTTGCTTGTTGCTGGTTTAGTTGTTGTGTAAATGTGTTTTCGTTTAGTAGTTGTGGTGAAACTTAATGAAATTGTAGTTGCAAATACAATTTCACCTTTGTGTTTTCGGCTTGCTCGAGAGAGAGGTCATAAAACTAAGACTACTAAATTGATGGCCAGTGGGATTGGGTCGACATGAGGTTCAACTCGAGAGAGTGAACCCTAGTCCTTCTCCCACATACTCATCTCGAAAGAGTGAGTGGGCTAAGGTGGAGGTTGTTCTTCATGCGGCAACTCGGTGTTCAAGAGAAACTGAGTTGATTCGGGGTAAGTTGCTCGAGAGAGAACTTACCTCCACTATAGTCTAGCCTAGTCACAAATATTCAATAGATTTATTATCAAAAGCATGTACCCACTAGTTTAGTCTATCCCGTATTCCTATAACATCCCAAGAATTCTCTCTCCTTGATTAGTACTCTTTATAGTTTCACTGATTTTTGTTTACTTGTGACAAACCCACATTGTTAATTGGCATACTTGTGTCACCCCTTAGATTTAACATGTTCTTATTCGATAATGTTTTTAGCTATTGACTAATTAGAACTTAATTTTATTTTTCTATTAATTCTCAAAACCATTCTCTTGGG
>NW_006238941.1:2036957-2058777 GCF_000226075.1 Solanum tuberosum | reverse complement strand
TAGCCTAGTCACAAATATTCAACGGATTTATTATCAAAAGCATGTGCCCACTAGTTTAGTCTATCCCGTATTCCTATAACATCCCAAGAATTCTCTCTCCTTGATTAGTACTCTTTATAGTTTCACTGATTTTTTGTTTACTTGTGACAAACCCACATTGTTAATTGGCATACTTGTGTCACCCCTTAGATTTAACATGTTCTTATTCGATAATGTTTTTAGCTATTGACTAATTAGAACTTAATTTTATTTTTCTGTTAATTCTCAAAACCACTCCTTTGAGACTCAACCCCAACCCTTGGTTGGGTTACTTTACTATTGTACGATCGTAGACACTTGCATTGGAAGTTGTGTCTTGATTACGCAAACATCAAAATGGCACCGCTGCCGGGGAGTGGTGTTATTTGAGAATTTTTAGTTTAGTAAGATTTTTGTTCTTCTTAGTCGTATTTTACTAACTTTATTTTTAGTTTTGTTTTGATAATTTGTGCTACAAAAGAAGAGGAGGTGAATATGTCAATCAATATTTGCGAGCTAATGGAGTTTCCTCCATTAGAGTTGATGATGATTCGGGATCGTATCCTAACCTTCAAGCAATTGGATGGTGAAAGGGTCCACAAGGCATGGGCAAGGTTTAAAGAACTGATCACTCAATGCTCAAGTCATGACATTTCCGACATAATCCTCCTTGACTGCTTCTACAGAGGTCTTGGCCCCGGAAATAAGAGGTTGGTCGACCAACTCATTCTGGGTGGTGTTGCAAAACAACCATATGCGAGGGCTGTCCAACTGCTCGACAACATGGCTAAAATAAACCAAGAAGTAGAAAAGGACTTCATGTTGGCCGCATTGATGACTCAGATGGATTAGTTGGCCAAAAATATGGTCGAGATCGAAGTTCAATGCAACAGGAAGGATAAATATTTCCCTCCTTATGAGTTAAGAAGTCCCGAGGACAATGAGGTTAAACATATTGAGGGAATGCTCTCAACCATTCTCCACAATGTGATTGAGCAAGATAGAGAGCTGGATGAATTGAAAGAAAACATTGAAGGGATGAATCGAATGATTTGGTCTCATTCCAGAGTTGTCCAGCTGCTTGAAATCCTTATGGGTCATGCGTTGCCTCATCTCCACTCGTAGAAAAATAGGGGGTTGCCTACTGATAATATGTCTAACCCCAACAATGAAGCTTGAATGGGGACTTGCGTCGTGCCACGACGTTAACTAAGGCGGTTTTCGGGAGGCAACCCAAAACCCTTTTATTGCTTTATGTTTGTGTTAGAAATAATGGTGTGTTAATTGTGCAGGATTAAGTGCAGGAAGCATTTGGAAAGAAATAGATTGGCGAGAGAAATGTTCGTTTGGCGAGTCACCGATCAGCTCAGCGAACCCGATTTATATCGCCGTTTGGATTCCCAAATTAACTGGGGATTCTGTAAAAATTGGCGAAGAATGTGATTGCCCGGTACGACGCCGAATGGTTCGGCGCTCATGACTAATGCCGACGAGTGGTCAAGAACTGGACGGTTTTTCAAGCCAAAGGTTTAAAAGCTTCAATTTCCTACGCTATCCCTCATTTTCAAACTTTACAAACTCACACCTAGTTTTACTTTCAATATCATTGCATCTATACTTTATTTTGGTTGTTGAATTGTGCTCGGATCTGGATTGCATTGCCGCCTAGCATCTTAGTAGCATCTCAATCGGCATCTAAGGTTGGTTTCTGAGCCCTAAGTTCCTTTTATCAAAAGTTGTGCTCAAATGCAATGACATTATTTCAACTATTTGTGCTATTCTTCTCTGGTAGGATTAGAATTTTTTTTACTTGCTTTGATTTGATAATATTGACCGTACTGAGTTAAATAGTTGATTCCTAAAAATTGTGCCCTATAGTGGATGAAAAATTGTGGGTTATGCATAATTGTTGTTGGGTCTGAGCCTAATTTGGCTATTGCATATTTTGATTTTGCTTTCGGGGGTTGCAGGTTTAAATTTGAGAAGATGGGTTGAAAATAGGTACGTTGAGCCAATTGGCGAGCTGGGTTGAGATCACCAAACCACTCAGCAGTTTGCTTAACGTCCCCATCTCGCCTTTAATTTAATGATAAATATGTTGTTGATTCTGTAACCTTCGGCGAGAAGCTTGATGTCGCCGAACGATCTCGGCGTCTCATCGAAAGACCTCATGTTCACCTTTTGTCTGCACCCTTGTATCCTCTATGCACTACACTCGGCGAATCACCTAAGCAGTTGCGCATTTCGCCAACTGGTTCGGCAAAGTTTTCTGCAGCTGAACTTCTATGTTTCTGTTGAGATATTTTCTAACTCTTTCCCAAAGTTTTGCAGATATGGCTAGACCAAAAGTAGTTGGAAGAAATAGGCCACCCCGATAGATAAGAACAAAAAATTTCAAGAAAGGTACAAGTGAAGCGAATCCTCCCAAGATGGGAAGTGAGGGAGAAAAGCCTAGTTCCAGCAAGAGATCTTTCCCCCGAGATCCCACTTTCCCTTCGTGGAATCGTGGATCCTGCACAACTATACATTCCTTCTTGGAGGCTCATGACTTGGAAAATTTCAGCAAGCCAGTTGTCGCTGAACATTCTGAAGTAGCTCCGGGGACTATTATTCAAGCCCAGCCTAACACATCGGGAACTTATGCCAAGACAGATGGAGCGACTGTGTAGACAGGATTTTTCTCTACCCCTCTCTCTGTCTTTCTTTAATCTAAATTCTGGATATTATGTTAATTGCATTTGAGGACAAATTGCTATTATTTGTGGTAGGGTGAGGCCCACCTTTGTGATAGATCCTAGAATTTACTCCGTTCGTCCAGTCAATTAAGTGATGCTATCTCTTGATATGATCTTAGATTACTTCTAAGAGTGTGAGCCAATTTGACATATACCGCTTTTGTGACCTACCTTGTGAGTGTGTGAACCGCTTTTTGAACACCCCTTGAGTCTTACCTTTCTTTGGAAGAAACTTGATGAAAACAATGACCTTTCTTTATCCATCACCCATAATCCTCATGAAGTTGTGGTTAATTGAATAGCCAACTTAGGCCAAAAGCCTAAGTTGGGGGTGCGGTGAAAAGATAAGAGCAAGTCAAGAAGTGCAAGGAAAGTCTCCTCTTTCCCATGGTTTTGAGAAAAATGGAATCCCTGCATATAAAAAAAATGAGAAAAGAGAAAGAAAAAGAAACAAAATGAAAAAGAAAGTTGTGGAATAAAGTACAAAAGAAATGGGGTTTCCAAATAATTCATGGAAAGTGAATAATAGGATGACTTATGAGCACTAAAGAAAATGATGAAGGAAGAGGAAAGGAAGTATTGTGAGTACCATATTTCGTGAGGATGAAAGTCACTGAGCCTAAATGACCATACCTTTGCACTCATCCTCATTTCAAGACTTGAAAAGACCTTCTTGATCTTGAGTGAGCTGAAGAAAGTGTTGATTGGAACATACGGGCAAACCTATGGGTGAAATTATGCATTGTGTTCTTCTTTGTGAGTGTCAGCATTGCATTTGATTACGGAACTTTAAATGATTAAACCTTTGTGAGTGAATATGGAATCATTCCTTGTGTGAGGGCATTTGAACATTTTGGTTGAGCTTGAACTTTCATTTGAAGCAACTATTGTGTGCATGTGATTCTTTGATATTGATGAGTCACAACTTAAATCTTTGAGTGAACATTTGATCTTTGTATAAGTAAATTGAGTCTTGTTGTGTGCATTCATGATTGAGTCTTATGTAGCATTGTTCGAGATACCCTTTTAGAATGGTTGAACTTGAGTTTGATTGAGGACAAGCAAAAGTTTAAGTTGGGGGTGTTGATGAGTCCACAAATTGGACTTATTTAGGGCTATATCTTGATAGAATTAGTGTCCTCAAATGCATATTTTATCTCAATATCTGATGAAAACCCTTAAGTTTTAGGTATTTGGAGTTTGAGGAAAAGCATGGACACTACTTAGCAAAAAAGGAACAAAGGCAGCTGAAAGAACAAAGAGATGAAGATCTGAGAACCGCCGAACCCATTCGGTGAGTTGCCAAAACATCTTATCCTCGCCTTTTGTTCCAGTGTACTGTGCCCTGAAAGAAAGGATCAAATCGGCGGTGAAAAGGAGCAGTCGGCGTGTCGCCGAGCATTTCCGCGAAGAAGTACTATGTCGCCCAATGATCCAAAACACGACGATGCGGAAGGATAGAGCAAGACTGCGATGAAACCTACCAAAGGGAAAATCGCCGAGTTGATGGGTGATCTCGACTAACGACGCCGAATGATCCGTTGTAGCACAAATTTTTGAAAACCATAAATACTCGTTGAGAGTTGTAGCTTAATAACAGATTTTTAATATAGAAATTTTTAACATAGAATTCCGAGTTCTAAGTTTGGAGAGGGTTTTGAAGAACTTGAAGATTCAAAGGGTTTCAACTCCAAAAAATTGGACTTGGGTCTTGTCGATTCTTCACTCTTTGCTTTTTTTGAAACTTAAATCTTCACACCTATTTGAATGCAAAATCATATTGGTATAAATTTCTATCTCTTTTACATGTCTAGCTAAAACCCCAATCCTTGGGGTGTGATTTTGTGAATATGGGTTAGATTATCTTTTGGGTCTTGCTTGATGATGGTTTATTTGTTGTGTAAATGTGATTTCATTTCGTAGTTGTGGTGAAACTTAATGAAATTGTAGTTGCAAATACGATTTCACCTTTTTGTTTTCAGCTTGCGAGAGAGTGAGGTCGTAAAACTAAGACTACTAAATTGATGGCCGGTGGGATTGGGTCGACATGAGGTTCAGCTCGAGAGAGTGAACCCTAGTTCTTCTCCCACACACTCCTCTCGACAGAGTGAGTACGCTAAGGCGGAGGCTATTCTTCATGTTGCTACTCGGTGTTCGAGAGAAACCGAGTTGATTCGGGCTAAGTTGCTCGAGAGAGAACTTACCCCCACTATAGTCTGGCCTAGTCACAAATACTCAAAGGATTTATTATCAAAAGCATGTACCCAATAGTTTAGTCTATCCCGTATTCCTATAACATCCCAATAATCATCTCTCCTTGATTAGAACTCTTTATAGTTTCACTAATTTTTGTTTACTTGTGACAAACCCCCATTGTTAATTGGGATTCTTATGTCACCCCTTAGATTTAACATGTTCTTAATCGATAATGTTTTTAGCTATGACTAATTAGAACTTAAATTTATTGTTCTGTTAATTCTCAAAACCACTCCCTTGGGACTCGACCCCTACCTTTGGTTGGGTTACTTTACTATTGTACAATCGTAGACACTTGCATTGGAAGTTGTGTCTTGATTACGCAAACATCAAAATGGCACCACTGCCCGGGGGAGTGGTGTTATTTGAGAATTTTTAGTTTAGTAAGATTTTTATTCTTCTTAGTCGTATTTTACTAACTTTATTTTTAGTTTTGTTTTGATGATTTGTGCTTTAAAAGCAGAGGAGGTGAATATATCTATCAACATTTGCAAGCTAATGGAGGAAAATGTAATGATGATTCGGGATCGTATCCTAACCTTCAAGCAATTGGAGAGGGAAAGGGTCCACAAGGCATGTGTAAGGTTTAAAGAAATGATCACTCAATGCTCAAGTCATGACATTTTCGACATAATCCTCCTTGATTGCTTCTACAGAGGTCTTGGCCCCGGAAACAAGAGGTTGGTCGACCAACTCATTCCTGGTGGTGTTGCAAAACAGCCATATGCGAGGACAGTCCAACTGCTCGACAACATGGCTAAAATAAACCAAGAAGTAGAAAAGGACTTCATGTTGGCCGCATTGATGACTCAGATGGATTAGTTGGCCAAAAATATGGTCAAGATCGAAGTTCAATGCAACAGGAAGGATAAATATTTCCCTCCTCATGAGTTAAGAAGTCCCGAGGACAATGAGGTTAAACGTATTGAGGGAATGCTCTCAACCATTCTCCACAAGGTGACTGAGCAAGATAGAGAGCTGGATGAATTGAAAGAAAACATTGAAGGGATGAAACGAATGATTTGGTCTCATTCCAGAGCTATCCAGCTGCTCGAAATCCTTATGGTTCATGTGTTGCCTCATCTCCACTGGCAGATAAATAGGGTGTTGCCTAGTGATAATATGGCTAACCCCAACAATGAAGCTTGAATGGTGACTTGCGTCATGCCACGATGTTAACTAAGGCGTTGTTTGGGAGGCAACCCAAAATCCTTTTATTGCTTTATGTTGGTTTTAGAAATAATGGTGTGTTAATTGTGAGGGATTAAGTGTGGGAAGCATTTGGAAAGAAATAGATTAGCGAGAGAAATGTTTGTTTGGCGAGTCACCGATCAGCTCGGCAACCCAATTTATATCGCCGTTTGGATACCCAAATTAACTGGGGATTCTGTAAAAATTGGCGAAGAATGTGATTGCTCGGCATGACGCCGAACGGTTCGGCACTCATTACTAATGTCGCCGAGTGGTCAAGCACTGGACAATTTTTCAAGACAAAGGTTTAAAAGTTTCAATTTCCTACACTCTCCCTCATTTTCAAACTTTACAAACTCACACCTAGTTTTACTTTCAATATCGTTGCATCTCTATTGTATTTTGGTTGTTGAATTGTGCTCGGATCTGGATAGTATTGCCACCTAGCATCTTAGTAGCATCTTAATCGGCATCTAAGGTTGGTTTCCGAGCCCTAAGTTCCTTTATCAAAAGTTGTGCTCAAATGCAATGACATTACTTCAATTATGTGTGTTGGTCCTCTCTTGTAGGATTATAATTTTTTTTTTACTTGCTTTGATTAGATAATATTGACCGTACTGAGTTAAATAGTTGATTCCTGAAAATAGTGCCCTGTAGTGGATGAAAATTTGTGGGTTATACATAAGTGTCGATGGGTCTGAGCCTAATTTGGCTATTGTATATTTTGATTTTTCTTTCGGGGGTTGCGGGGTTGAATTTGAGAAGATGGGTTGAAAATAGGTACGTTGAGCCGTTTGGCGAGCTGGGTTGAGCTCGCCGAACCACTCGGCTGTTCGCCTAACATCCCCATCTCGCCTTTAATTTAATGATAAATATGTTGTTGATTCTGTAACCTTCGACGAGAAGCCTGTAGTCACCGAACGAACTCGGCGTCTCGCCGAAAGACCTAATGTTCACCCTTTGTCTGCACCCTTATATCCTCTATGCACAGCACTTGGCGAATCTCCTAAGTGGTTGCGCATTTCGCCAACTGGTCTAGCGGAGTTTCTATGCAGCTAAAATTCTATGTTTTTGTTGAGATATTTTCTACCTCTTTCCCGAAGTTTTGCAGATAAGGCTAGACCAAAAGTAGCTGGAAGAAATAGGCCACCCCGATACATAAGAGCGAAAAATTTCAGGAAAGGTACAAGTGAAGCAAATCCTCCTAAGATGGGAAATGAGGGCAAAAAGCCTAGTTTCAGCAAGAAATCTATCCCCCGAGATCCCACTATCCCTTCGTGGAGTCGTGGATTCTGCACAGCTATACATTCCTTCTTGACGGCTCATGACTTGGAAAATTTCAACAAGCCAGTTGCCGCTGAACCTTCTGAAGTAGCTCTGGGGACTATTATTCAAGCCCAGCCTGACACATCGGGAACTTGTGCCAAGACAGATGAAGCGACTGTGTAGACAGGATTTTTCTCTACCTCTCTCTCTGTCTTTCTTTATTCTAAATTTTGGATATTATGTTAATTGCATTTTAGGACAAATTACCTTTATTTGTCGTAGGATGAGGCCCACCTTTGTATGTTATTCATGAATTGTGTTTTATTTAGGTATTTGGGTTGTAAGCTATAATTGTGTTAAATACTACTTTCGTAGAAGGTTTGAGCATGTGGCTCCGTGTTTTAAATTGCAAAATGATTTTGACCCTTCCAAAAAAATTCTGCCACCCCGTCAGTATTAAATATGGTTGTTCCTTCCCAAATTTGAGTATCGATTCCGATCAATACCGATGACTTGGATAGTGCTTATAATCGAACAAACATGAATGTTCGGCTACAATGAGGCCAAATGAAGTTGCATAGACAATATGTGAACTCTTTGCATCTCGTTATGACTAGCCAATGATCAAATTGATTCTCTTGTGATGACAGTTGCACACTAGCGAAAGTGTTAAGTCTTGTTTTACTTTAGTGTCGATGCCTTGTGTGATGAGGTTACCTGTGAACTATGCATGATGGATCCTAGAATTTACCCCGATGGTCCAGTCAACTAAGTGATGCTATCTCTTGATATGATCTTAGGCAACTTCTAAGAGTGTGAGCCAATTTGACATATACCTCTTTTGTGGCCTACCTTGTGAGTGTGTGTGAACCTCTTTTGAACACGAAACACCCCCTGAGTCTTACCTTTCTTTGGAAGAAACTTGATGAAAACAATGACCTTTCTTTATCCATCACCCATAATGCTTATGAAGTTGTGGTTAATTGAATAGCCAAGTTAGGCCAAAAGCCTAAGTTGGGGGTGTGGTGAAAAGATAAGAGCAAGTCAAGAAGTGCAAGGAAAGTCTCCTCTTACCTATGGTTTTTAGAAAAATGGAACCCCTCGATATAAAAAAAAAGAGAGAAAAGAGAAAGAAAAAAGAAAAAGAATGAAAAAGAAAGTTGTGGAATAAAGTACAAAAGAAATGGAGTGTCCAAGCAATTCATGGAAAGTGAATAATAGGATGACTTATGAGCTAGTACCACATTTCATGAGATGAAAGTCACTGAGCCTAAATGACCATACCTTTGCACTCATCCCCATTTCAAGCCTTCAAAAGAATTCTTGATCCTGAGTGAACTGAAGCAAGTGTTGATTGTAAAATACGGGCAAACCTATGGGTGAAATTATGCATTGTGTTCTTCTTTGTGAATGTGAGCGTTGCATTTGATTTCGGAACTTTAAATGATTAAACCTTCGTGTGTGAATATGGAATCATTCCTTGTGTGAGGGCATTTGTAACACTTTGGTTGAGCTTGAACTTGCTTTTGAAGCAAGTATTGTGAACATGAGATTCTTTGATATTGATGAGTCACAACTTGAATCTTTGAGTGCACATTTTGATCTTTGCATAAGTAAATTGAGTCTTGTTGTTTGCATTCATGATTGAGTATTATGTAGCACTGTTCGAGATACCCTTTTTGAACGGTTGAACTTGAGTTTGCTTGATAACAAGAAAAAGTTAAAGTTGGGGGTGTTGATGAGTCCACAAATTGGACTTATTTAGAGCTATATTTTGATAGAATTAGTGTCCTCAAATGTATATTTTATCTCAATATCTAATGAAAACCCATAAGTTTCAGGTATTTGGAGTTTGAGGGAAATCATGGACACTACTTAGCAAAAGGAACAAAGGTAGCTGAAAGAACGAAGAAATGAAGATCTGAGAATCACCGAACCCATTCGGCGAGTTGCCAAAAGGTATTATCCTCGCCTTTTGTTCTAGTGTGTTGAGCCCTGAAAGAAAGGATCAAATCAGCGTTGAAAAGGTGAAGTCGGTGTGTCACCGTGCAGTTCTGCGAAGCAGTACTATGTCGCCCAATGATCCAAAACACGACGATGATGAATGATAGAGCAATACGACGATGAAACCTACCAAAGGGCGGATCACCGAGTTGATTAGCGATCCCGACTAACGACGCCAAATGATCTACTGTAGCACAGATTTTTGAAAACTATAAATACTCATTGAGAGTTGTAGCTTAATATTTGATTTTTAATATATAAATTTTTAACATAGAATTCCGAGTTCTAAGTTTGGAGAGGGTTTTTGAAGACTTAAAGATTCAAAGGGTTTTCAACTCCAAGAATTTGGACTTGGGTCTTGTGGATTCTTCACTCTTTTCTTGTTTTGAGACTTAAATCTTCATACCCATTTGAATGCAAACTCATATTGGTATAAATTTCTATCTCTTATACATGTCTAGCTAAGACTGCATACATAAAAAGGACAAAAGACAGTTGTCTAAAAGATGTCAAATCTGACATGGTTGGTGCACAACTTTTCATAGTAGAAGGCTCTCATCCAATGGCCTTGTCCGAAGAGTTTTTGTCTATTTGATAATAGTCTCTTCTCTAAACACAAATCCAAGATTTGGCAAACAAGGTTTTGAATTTTTTAAAATTCATAAGCTCACCTCATGGAGTGCTGAAGCGTCCTTGTTGTATTTTAAGCTTTGTGTCTTATCTTCTTATATTGTAAATCTACTCCTAAGTTATAAAGGATAGTAGATCGGTTTCTTGTCTAAGTCTTTAGTTTGAGTCGTATTAACTAGAGTTAGTTAGTCGAATCAGTTATGTTTTAGTCAAGCATTTTTACATCATTGTTTTGATGTTCTCTTAGGTAGAGTTGCCTAGGAGTGTCAACTAGAGTTAATTGTTGTGTGGGTGCAGCAGACTTGCTGCTCGTTTAGCTCTTATCTTCGAGATCTGAGTTGGTGGCTAGAGTTAGCCTTATTGGGTTCTTAAAGTCTAGATCAACTAGATTTAGTTGGTTTAGTAGGCAATAGAGTTATTGCTTAGTTTTCTTTGTAGTAGAGTTGCTACAATAAGGGGGAAGAGATTAAAGAGTTTTAATTCCTAGGTTGCGAGAGTTTATAATCTGAAACTTTGCTCCATTTGAGTGATTTGGAGTTTGGTTTGAAATCCTATGAGTACATGTCGTGGTTTACACCTCCCTTGAGCAAGGGGGTCTCCATATAAAATCCTTGTGCCTGATCTACTTTGAGCTATTTATTTTTTGTAATATTGTTCTATCTAGGGACCTGGTCCAGTGATCACTAGTGGACGCATACATCCTAACAATTGGTATCATAGCAAGGGTTCTCTATCTGGGTAACACCAAGAGAGAGATTCCTATGAAGAATGGTGACTCCACTAAACTTGCAAAAAGGTCACTCTCCTATAAGACTTCCTTGTTTTGATGGTCAGTTCTATATGTGGTGTAATATTAGGATGTATGACTATCATATGGCTGAGGACAATGAGCTATGGGATGTTGTTCGTGAAGGTCCCTATGTGCCAACATTAGAAGTAAAAAATGGGGATGTTATAAGGGTCATTCTTAAAACCCGATAACAATTTAATGACTCCGACAAAAGGAAACTTGAGAAAATCAAAAAGTTAGGGGGCTATTAATGTGTGGCATTGGGTGCTAATGAATATGATCTGTTTTTTTCCTGTGAATCAGCCTAGGGAATTTGGGATCGTTTTAGAACAGTGTACGAAGGTACTGAGAAAACAAAGAAATCTAAGTTATATTTACTCACCACTCAGTTGGAAAGCTTCACCAAGAAAGAAGGTGAATCTATTCATGTAATCAATTCTAGATTCTCCAGCATTACAAATGAGTTCATGTCCCAGAAAAAACCTATCACTGCGTGCAAGCAGGTCACTAAGATATTGGAGATTCTTCCTAGATCTTGGACTAATGAAGTTGAAAGTGTCATGAGACAAAATATCCTGAAGTACTGACGTTGGATGCTCTATTTGAACATCTTCAAGTTCATGAGATGCACAAAAGAAAGGACGATCTTGTAACACCTCAGACCTATTAGACCTGGGCAGAAGAAAAATTTGGTGAACCACGACAGGGTTCACGGACCGTGAGAGGAACCACGGTTTGTCGACCTGCTCGTGGCTCACACCCACCCAGCAGTAGTGGATCACAGAGCCCTTCACGGGCCGTGAACCACCACACGAGCCATGAGAAGGCTCATGGAGGCGAGAAAAGGCCACCAGGGCTCAGGAATCAAACCACAAAGCCCTATACGGGCCGTGGTAATGACGACGGGCCATGGAAAGGTCCGTCATCCTTCAGCCAGCAAACCCCCAGCGCAAGTGAAGAACCACGGTGGCCTTCAAGGTATGTGGTCGTTTACACGGGCCGTGGTAGGGCTCATGGATGGACACACACACCCCCCGAACAAGTAGACCCTGACCAGCAACCACGACCCACTTGACGGGCCGTGGTCCCTTTGACGGTCCGTCAGTGGCTCCGTGGTAGCCCTCCATCATCTTTTAAGTCAAGGTCATTTTGGTCTTTTCCCCTATGCTTTGAGCATTTTAACTACGTTGTTTTACACCTAAACTACATCGTTTTACTCAGTTTTAGCCTAATATTCTAGTCAGAACCTACTCTAAATGATTAATCACCAAAACATAGAGCCAAAAGAGAAAGAGAGAGGCGCCAGTTTTCCCAAGAATAATCAGAAGGTTTGCTTCAAGTTTCAGACACGAAATCGAAGGATTTCTCCTTGAATATTTTCACCAGGAATGTGGTATTCCACTAGTGGATTCCTTTCATCCACTAGGTCCCTAGAATTCAGTCAGATTCTTGATTCTCCATAACTTGTTTAGACCTAGATTTCTAAAAGGCTTAAAAATTGTTGTGATTTAGCTGTTGTAGTATCCTAAATCGAAATAGCTTATTTATTGGAAAGTTTGCTCAGTTCCTTGCATGAAACTCAGAACCCTAGTTCGTATAAATTTTCCTAGTTCATGAATTATACTTGCTAGGTTAGATAAATAGATATCATGCTCGAGATTTCGAATGTTACATTATTAGTATATAAATGTTGCATTCTCATATTTGCATGTCCGAATATGGAGCTATCTAATATTTCAGTTATGTTGTGTCATATACATTTTCAATTGGGAGTAGGCTTAGCACCGAGTTGGACTAGTGTTCAGCATACCCTCATACTCCTAAAACTACGTGCCCTCGTAGGTTTATAAGTCCCCTCTGTTGGGCATCAGATTTAGTGATCACGCCAGTCATGCCTTTATACCCCTGGCAAGGTATATTGGGTCCTCTCATGGGGTGTATACATCGGACTCCACAATTGGCTCATGTGGTTTTATTCAGTTAACAGTAGCTCCCACAGTCAGACTCTAGTGCATTTGACCAGGTTTCCAGTTTATACTTCAGTATTTAGTCTCACCATGTTATGTTCATGATTAGTACTTGGTCATTGCATTTAGCTCAGCTTTCAATTATATTTCAGCATTTATATTTTGTTAAGATTATATCATTGCTCAGTAATGTTTTGTTCAGCCTATATATTTGTTCAGCTATTATCTATATCATATATGCTCAGTACATTCCAAGTACTGACGAATACTCTGCGCTACATCCTTTCATGATATAGGTTCAGGTACTCAGCATCCGAATCACGTATAGATCAATTCCAGATCTGTATTCAGCAGCTTCAGTGGTGAGTCCTCATACTCCGAGGACAATAGAAATGTGTTTCATTTTTAGTCTTTTATTTAGATTTCAGTCTTGTTAGAGTTAGTTGGGGGCATACCTCTCAACTCTAATCAGTTAGAGGCTTTTCAGACATAGTAATAGAATCAGCATAACATTTTAAGTTTATCTTGTTGTATTGTTAAACTCTTAGTATATTGTTATACATTTAGACTAGTTAGGTATTCCCCACTTTCAGTTATCAATTGATTTAGTTTTTGCATTAGTTCACGTTTTCTTAGTTATTTTCAGTATGCTTATGTTATGTCAGACATAGGGTTAGCTTGGGGTCATTCGTGATCCTAAGTTCCGTGTTATGTCAAGGGGGTAGCCTCAGGGCGTGACAAACTTGGTATCAGAGAATTAGGTTTAAGAGTCCTAGGATGTCTGAAAGCCACACTAAGTAGAGTCTCTTTCATGGGTGTGAATTACACCACATAAATGAGAGGTAGGCTACGAAGTGTTTTAAGAAAAACTTTACTTTCTTTGTTTTTCCTATCGTGCGTGGGTATAATCAAACTTATCCTTTCTAATCTATCGTTATGTGTTTCAGATCATGCCTTCTCGTAGAGCTTACGCACGAAATGCTAATGCACGCAACGCTAACACAGTTCCTCCAGTCCCAAACCATGAGGTTTCGAATGAATCCGCCTGAGTGTCTAGGGTCGCAGGTTGGTGAGGACCCACAGATCTTCATTGATGAGGTTAAGAAATTTTTTGAAGTGATGCAAGTGACTGGTAATGATAGGGTGGAGTTGGCATCTTACCAGTTTAAGGATGTAGCTCACATTTAGTTCACTCAATGGAAAGAAAACAAGGGTATGGATGCAGCTCCTGCGACTTGGGAGTGTTTTACCGGAGGTTTTCTGGACAGTTTCTTCCCAAGGGTGTTTAGAGAAGCCAAGGCACAAGAGTTTATGAATTTGAAGTTGGGTATAGTGTTAGTCCAGGAATAAGGACTTATATTCACCCAGCTCTCCAAGTATGCTCCAAACATGGTTGGCGATCCAAGGGCAAATATGAGTAAGTTTCTATTTTGGGGTATTGGACTTGGTAAAGACAAAGTACAGGAGTGCGCTGTTAGAGGATATGAACATCTCTAGGCATATGACTCATGCTCAACAGGTTGAGGGAGATAGGCTTGGGGAACTGGCTAAGGACAAAAAAAAGGCTAGAACAGAAAACTATGAGTACTCTCTACAGAAATCGGGTGGTGGAAATCGCTCACAGTTTCAGCAGAGGTCTACAGCCCTAGCACCTTCATCAGCTAGTGCTCCATCCCCCAGGTTTCGTCAGGATCAGAAAAGTAGGGCATCAGGCTCTAAGTCTCAAGGGATTACTTCAGGTAACAGGACTTTCCTAACTTGTCCAAAGTGTGGTAATAACCATCCGACGAGTGTCTTGCAGGAAAGGAAGGATGTTTTGGGTGTGGTCGGTCTAGCCATAGGTTCAAGGATTGCCCTTCTTCCAGGCAGGGGCGAGGAGGTAACAATAATAAGGCTCAATCTACAGCACCAGAAAATCGCCTAACTCAGTAGGGTATGGCATCTGGTACAGGTGTCGGTTAGCACCAGAACAGGTTATATGGTCTTCTGGCTCTCCAAGACCAAGAAAATTCTCCTAATGTGGTCACTAGTACATTACGAGTCTTTCATCTAGATGTTTATGCATTGTTACATCCAAGGTGTACTTTGTCTTTTGTAACACCCTATATAGCAGTAAACTTCGGTGTCAGTCCAGAAACTCTCTCAGAACCCTTCTCATTCTCTACTCCAGTTGGTGATCCAGTTATAGCTAGATGCGTGTTGACACCCAATTTTGTCCCTCCACAATATAAATTAATCATCGAGCTTCTTAAATTCCAAGCGATTTGAAATAATTGACTTTATAAAATTCAAAATATTTTTTAAATTATTTTAAATAATTTTGTCACTTTTTATACTTTTAAATAATATATATGTTTTATATAATTTTGTATATAATTAGCATCGTTTATGAACATTCAAAAATTGCCTCAAAAAAGATTTTGTTAAATATTTGGTTAATTAGTTTAGTTATATAATAGTTTATATTTTAAATAATTAATTTATAATTAAGTTAATTATTTTACTTGTTAAGATTAAGAAGCTCGTCAATTAATTAATATTAATTCATTTTATTTAATCTTCAGTCGGATTCACTAATTGAGTCAAATTGGTTAAATTTTAAAGTTAAGTGGATTAAGTGTGCAATTCATTTGGTCATTTTTCTAATTCAAATATAACCATTTTTGTCCCACTTCTTGGACCTTTTTAGAAAGACCAAGTATTGGGCCCTCTTCTTTCAATTTTCCAGCAGCCCACTTCTCCAATTCAATTTTCCCAGCCCATTCCCAATCATAATAAAACCGGCCCATCTCAATGCTAAAACCCAATTCCAACAATTCCTCACAACAATGCATTATACAATCAGCATTCCAATACCAAAACCGACCCCACCCCATGTGTTTTCTTCTTCTTCCTTGCAAATTCAGAAAATCCCAACAAAACCAGTAAAGGTCAACATCTGCAACAGCCGCATCACATTTCCTTTTCCCCTTTTTCAGGGATTTCCAAATCTATTACCCTGATTGCCTTTGAAAAAAGAGAAGAAATTCAAAATATTTTGAATTTTTGCTGAACTTTTTCCCCCCTAAATCGACCCCAAATTCCCTTTATATAAACCTCTATTTTTCTTTAGTATGGGGGTGGGGGAAAAGAGAAGAGGAATTTTGGAAGTCGTAATTTTAAATTGATGAATATAGTATCGATATTATCAAAAACCATAAAGTTGGGTCTAGATTTCTTGGAATTTCTTTTTTGTCTCATCCGAAGCTTTTAGTGGAGTTCATCAGAATTCTCGAAGTTCATCTCTTCTTTGGTGTGGAAGCTGCTTCATAGTCAAGCTCGTCGATTCCAGTCGCTGCCTGGAAAAAGGTAATACCTCTCCTTTTATTTTCCGTTTTAGAAGTCATGTACCTAGTTTGGGTTTCCTTGTTCGATTCTCACTCTGTTTCGAGTTTTTCTTTCGTTGTATGTTGAGCTTGTCCGAAATCCTTGACCTTGTCATATGGTTGGTTACTGATTCATCATGACATTTCAACTTTTGGCTTTAAAAAATGATTTATTGTCGTAAGCTCTTGACAACACTAGATTAATCTAATCTAATCTCTATTCTCGTCTAGTATATGATTTAATGCTCATGGTCTTGAATTTTTTATTTTTTACATTTTATTTTTTATTTTTTATATTTTTTTAAAAAAACTATGTCTTTTTATTTTGTGGTATTGGTATGCTTTTGTTATGGTCTAAATCTATTCAAGATCGGCTTAGCTAAGTATATGATCAACCTCTACAAAACTTTAGCTTTGCAATTTTGGCAATATTTCCCGCTCACTATTTTTTTTATTTTTTTTCTTTCTATATAATCACATGAACTTTTCTGGTTTTGTATGGCTTACAATTATAGCATGAGTAATTTCCTTCTATCTATTCTACATATGGCTAAGTATGTAGTTGTTTGCTAATTTGTCAACATGAAATCATTGGAAGTAATATGTAGTATATCACGTGGTGGGCATTAGTGGTACTTCATATGCTTATTATTTTTTAATATTTTTTACGCTTGTAGTAAACTGTAGATATCTTGAATTAGCTATATCATGATTATTTCTAGTTGAAGACTTAATTGCATATGTGAATTGTTCAAAACCCTCCATTAATTCCTTTTCCCTTATTTTAATACATGTGACATTCATTCGAGTCTATTTCGGACTCCATCCCAGCATTTCGTTGAATTGAATGCCTCTCGAGTCAGCCCCGTCAATGTCCGAAGAAAGTGAAAGCAGAAACAGGTCTCGGATTATAGAAAAATGGGCTGTATACATTCGATATACACTGATATACATCAGATGTATACAAAAACGGGAATTGATCTAAGAAGCCCAAATCAGCAACGAATTTGGCCCAAAAAAGGGCCCAAATTCATCTTCTTCTTTATTCTCCTAGATTATTTAATTGTGATTACTTATTGTTAGTTTTTTTTTCTTTTTTTTATTAACTCTAACTTTAAATAACTTAATTGAATTCCCCAAAGGATGAACAATTTTATTTGTGTTGGTTTACTTTAATAACTTTTATTTTATCAACTCTTGCATCCTTATTTACTTATTCAAATGTTTCTATTTAAAACTTCACTTACTTTTCACTAGTTTAAAATGATTTCTTGGTTTATCAACTGAATTGGTGTAAATTATTTTTAAAATGATTCAAACAAATGCTAATTAATCTAGTTTTTGTTAAAATTCTAATCACTTGCAATTTAATTCAATTATTTCAATTAATATCTTCTTTTTCTTAAAAATTAAAAATTATTCTTTGTTTAACTATTTTCTCAAGTTGATCATTTTTCTAAAAAATAGTCAAAATATATTTAATCTAAGTCGTAGGATAACCGCATGTTAGCGGGCGCTTCAAGTGCCTTAAAAACCTTCTTGAAGCGTAACTAAGAACCTTTTACCCATTTTCTCTAAATTTTTAAAGGTTTATCTATTAAGGCCTTTTTTAATTAAGTTTTCTTAATTTCTTTAAAAAATTAAGTGGCGACTCTTTTCTAATTATTTTTCTCAAATTGTTATATACTTAGAACATTTCAAAAAGTGATATTTCTAAAGATAGTAAAATTACGGCATGACAACGCGTATACAGAAATTGTCCTGTCACAGTCTCTCAGAAAGTCACCTCAGCAGATCTTGTAGAGTTAGAAATGGTAGATTTCGATATCATTCTAGGCATGGATTGGTTACATTCATGTTGTGCCTCAGTCGATTGTAGAACTAGGATCGTTAGGTTTCAGTTTCCAAACGAGCCAGTCTTAGAATGGAAGCATAGCAGTAGAATGGAAGCATAGCAGTTCAATGCTTTTAGATCAATTTATCTCTTACCATAAGGCCAAGAAGATGATCTCTAAAGGGTATATCTATCATCTTGTTTGGTTGAAGGATTCAAACTCCAAAACCCCAACTCTTGAGTCAGTTCCAGTAGTAAATGAGTTTGCAGAAGTGTTCCTAGAAGATCTTTTCGGAGTTCTCCATCTACATACCCAGCCCATTTTGATTCCTCCTTATAGAATGGCTCCAGCTGAGCTTAAGTAATTGAAAGAGCAGTTGAAAGTCCTTCTAGATAAGGGCTTCATCAGACCTAGTATCTCTCCATGGGGTGCTCCAGTATTGTTCGTGAAAAAGAAAGATGGTTCTCTCAGAATGTGCATTGACTATCGGCAGTTGAATAAAGTCACAATCAAGAATAAGTATCCCATCCCCAAGATTGATGACTTGTTCGACCAAATTCAGGGTGTTAGTTATTTTTCAAAGATAGACCTCAGATCCGGCTATCATTAGTTCAGAGTCAGAGATAAGTATCCCATCCCCAAGACTAATAAATGCTCCTGCAACTTTCATGGACTAAATGAACAGGGTGTCCAAATAGTATTTGGATTTGTTCGTTATTGTCTTTATTGATGATATCCTCATTTATTCTCAGAATGAGGAGGAGCATGCGACTCATCTGAGAGTTGTTCTGCAAACTCTCAAAAATTGCCATTTATTTGCTAAGTTTAGCAAATTTGAATTTTGGTTATAGTCGGTCACTTTCCTTGGTCATGTGATATCTAGTGAAGGAATCCGAGTGGATTCTCAGAAAATAGAGGCAGTGAAGCAATGGCCCAAACCCACATCTCCAACAGATATCAGAAGTTTCTTAGGTTTGGTCGATTATTACAGAAGATTTGTGGAAGGATTTTCATCCATAGCTTCCCCATTGACTCTCAGCAAACTATATATGGGTAGTGTAACACATGTTGAGGAAGAAAAGAAGGAATTAGTAAAATATGTTAACCAGTTTACTCGCTTAGGAGTTGGTCTTACGGACATGATAGATGGTGGTGTGATAGTTCATAATAGATCTTAATCTTCACGTAATGAAGGTTAAGGAGAAACAGGATAGTGATCCTATATTACTTCAGTTGAAAGGTGTAATTCATCAGCAGATAGTTGAGGTTTTTTCCCAAGAGGGAGATGGTATGCTTCATTACCAGGGTCGCTTATGTGTTCCTAAGGTGGGTGAGTTGAGACAACAGATCCTTACAAAAGCGCATAACTCCATGTATTCCATTCATCCAGGTGCCACTAAGTTGTACCGTGATCTACGGGAAGTCTTTTGGTGGAACGTCATGAAGAGGGACATAGCAGATTTTGTGGCTAAGTGTCTTAATTGTCAACATGTTAAGGTAGAACATCAGAAACCATGAGGTATGACTCAAGAGATTAACATTCCTACATGTAAATGGGAAGTGATAACCATGAACTTCATTATGGGTTTACCTCATACTCGTAGACAGAATGACTCCATTTGGGTGATAGGGAACAGGGTTACTAAGTCCACTCACTTCTTGGCTATCAAGACTACAGATTCAGCGGAGGACTACGCTAAACTCTACATCCATGAGATAACCATATTAAATGGGGTTCCCTTATCTATCATCTGAGATAGAGGTCCTTAGTTTACCTCTCATTTCTGGAAATCATTTCAGAAAGGTCTTGGTACACAGGTAAATCTCAGTATAACATTTCATCCACAAATGGATGGTCAGGAAGAGTGTACCATTCAGACCTTAGAGGACATGTTGAGAGCTTGCGTGATCGATTTCAAGGGTAGTTGGGATGATCACCTACCTCTTTTAGAGTTTGCCTATAATAGTAGCTACCATTCCAGTATTCGGATGGCCCTGTGTGAGGCACTATATGGGCGTAGATGCAGGTCCCCGATTGGTTGGTTTGGTGTAGATGAAGCAACATTGATTGGGCTAGATTCAGTTCATGAGGCCATGGAAAGAGTTCATCTCATGAGGGATAGACTTAAGAAAACTCAGAGTCATCAAAAGTCATATACATATGTGAGAAGAAGGAACTTAGAGTTTGAAATCGATGATTGGATTTTCCTGAAGGTGTCACGTTTGAAAGGGGTGATGAGATTTGGCAAGAAAGGGAACTCAGTCTTAGATATGTAGGTCCTTACAAAATCCTAAAAAGGCTTGGTAATACGGCTTATGAGTTAGAGTTGCCAGCAGAACTAGAAGCGGTTCATCCAGTCTTTCACATTTCCTTGTTGAAGAAGTGTGTGGTTGACCCAGCATCGATAGTACCATTAGAGAGTGTGACTGTGAAGGATAGTCTCACTTATGAAGAGGAGCCAGATGAAATTCTTGACCGTCAAGTTTATAGGTTGAGAATTAAAGAAATCGCTTCAGTGAAGGTTTTGTGGAGGAGTCAGTCCGTAGAGGGAGCTACTTAGGAAGCAGAAACAGCCATGAAGGCTAAGTATCATCATCTCTTTCCTTCCGACTCCGTTTCAGCTTCAGGTAATAGTTCCTCTCTAGTCTCTCAGTTTACTCTTATGTATATTCAGTCTCAACATCTTGTTCCTTCAGTTGTTTTTGCATTTCAGCATAATTGCATGTTCTTGGAACTCATTTCAATTAGATATCAGTTTATAGTAGTTAGTGGTAGGGATTGCAGCTCCTTCCCTCCATACTCAGCTAGTTTAGACTTCATTCGAGGATGAATGTTCTCAAAGGGGAGATATTGTAACACCTTAAACCTATCAAACCTGGGCAGCAGGAAAATTTGGTGAACCACGGCAGGGTTCACGGACCGTGAGAGGAACCACGGTCCGTCGACCTTCTTGTGGCTCACACTTACCCAGCAGTAGTGGACCACGACTTATCCAGTGTATAAAAAAGACAATTGCCAGAAGAGTAAGTCCATCTTTTCACTTTTTGTCACAGAAGAATTACATACTAAGTGGACATTTGACCATATTTATTGTGAACTTCTTTTTTAAAATAAAAAAAAATTCAAAGTGAAAAATATTATTTGAAAATTGATCGAGTTGGGTATGGTCATAAGTACAAACTGGAGTTGTTTTTTTTTATTTTTGGGGAGTGAAAGTGTACCACCCCGTAGTCTAAAGAGGAAAGCATAGCAAATTGTGAAAATGACCAGGTGTCACCCACGAGGGCCAACCACGCCCCATGGTTGGACCCACGCCTCGTAGATGGGCTTGTGGGTGAGGCACCCTAAACACTACCTCAGGGCTGGCAGTTATTTTTAGAGGCTTAAGGGTCATTTCCATTTTTAATTTAATTGAAGTGGTGTCATTTTGTCTAAGCCTAAAACACACACACACACATATATATATATATATATATATATAAGTATTCTAACCCCCCAAAATCCCCAAATTAAGTCATTCTCTCAAAATCCTAAAAGAATTTCCAAAACTCCTCTCAATTATTATCTCTCTAGAAGAAGGAGAAGGAGAAGGAGAAGAAGAATAAGAAGAAGAAGAAGAAGAAGAAGAAGAAGGATAAGTAGAAGAAGAAGAAGAAGAAGGATAAAAAGAAGAGGGAGAAGGATAAGAAGGAGAAGGAGAAGGATAAGAAGGAGAAGGAGAAGGACAAGAAGGAGAAGGAGAAGAAGAAGAAGAAGAAGAAG